>NW_028225660.1:0-224642 GCF_052327205.1 Somniosus microcephalus | reverse complement strand
TTTAACAGACCTAATACTACCAAAGTGGTGCTCTAACAAAACAGCAAAATTAACTCAAGGAATGCTGCAGCAGGTTTTTAGCCAATACTGGGAAAAGGCGACTTTGTCGACAAGCATAGAAAAAACAGAAGGGGCCTTCCGCCATGAGCTTAATACCAATCAAGAGAAAAGCCAGGGAAAGAGTAGGCAAAGAAGAGGATTGATAAATGATGGGCTCACGGGTTTCAACACAGTAACCTCAATAGTTAACTCAATGGACTCCGCAGATTTACAGAGACAAGTACAAATGGTAAGGGAAGATTTGAAGGAGATACTCAGTAAGGAAAACAGCATAGAACGCGAGGAGCTAAGGGAGGATCAGGTAATGACCATACACCTGCGGGACATCATACACGAGATAGAGGATCTTGCCAAAAGAATTAATGCTCTGATTAGAGAAAACAGAAATGCCTCTGATCAGGCAGCCCATAATGACGTATGCGCTATGTACGGGAATTGGCTGATTGAGCAAACTAGGGAAAACCTTCAGACCATCAATAAGGGACGTCTCTCCATTTGGGTCACTAATAAACACTTATCAGCTATCCAGTTATTATGATGATGCAGAACTATGTAAGATCAGAAGTTTGATTATGATCTACCCAGTTAAACACAAATGCCACAAGGTAGGGAGTCAAAAATTGTTAGGACTGATAATACAACATAGGGACAAACATGGAATTTCCTCCTTGGATTAGGATAATTTCCCATGTACTGGTCATCACCCAACTTGTAGTATTGATATGCTTACTAGTTTACACCTGCTACCTGAGACACCCAACGTACAAAACCCGATCATGTTTAAATGTCATCAGAACACAGAATATCTTAGAGTTACTGTACATAAATGTGGGAGAACAAATCCATATGTAAGATTTTAGTTTTGAGGGGTCAGCAAAATGTCTCGCCCTCAAGGTAGGGATCTGTAGGATAGAGTGTACCTGTAGGATTTAGTAAACATTATTAAGATTCTATAACCATTAGTATATAACTATAATATGTGAAATTGTATGTTAAAAGCCTGTATAAAATGGCGAATGGCTGAGACCAAAGCATGATGGTAAAATTAAGCCAACATTATGTTAACTCCGAGAATAGTGCTGAGGTAGTGTAGATTTTTTGTTATGTTAAAAACAAAAAGACAGTGAAGGACAAAACATTAATTAAGTCTCAAAGCAAGATCGAGGGTTTTCAATACCTAATATCCCTTATCATTGAAGTTTCAGACCAGTCTAGTTAATGGGCTATGGGAAAGACAAAAGATGTAAAAGTTCTCATAGTAAAGCTCACAGCAGAAAAGGGGAGGAAATCATAGACCGTACTTGTGAAGGTCAGAATGGTGAGATAGCCCAAGCAGCTGCAAGTTGCTATGTATTTTTGAAAGGGAAAAAAAGGTATAAAAGGAACAGCTATTGAACACTGAAAGCAGCGCAAAACCAGAGGATGAGAAGCTTCAGTCAACAGAACACAGCAAGAGTTAAACAGTCACTTGGAAGGAATGCCGGGGTTCAATGAACAGACTGCGACTATCTTCTTGTTAAGTATTACTTCTTTGTACTGGATGCTTAATGCTTAATAAACCTGTTTTACTGATACAAAATATACCTGTACCCAGAGTGGTTTGTGTAATCACAGGCAAATTATTCTGAAGAGATTTTAAAAGCTACACAGGCAATGACCATCATCAACAAGCAAGAGCCTAGCCACCGCCCCTTGACATTCAACAGCATTACCATCACCGAATCCCCCACCATCAATATCCTGGGGGTCACCATTGACCCGAAACTTAACTGGACCAGCCACAGAAATACTGTGGCAACAAGGGAGGTCAGAGGCTAGGCATTCTGTGGCGAGTGTCTCACCTCCTGACTCCCCAAAGCCTTTCCATCATCTACAAGGCACAAGTTAGGAGTGTGAGGGAATACTCTCCACTTAGCAGGATGAGTATAGCTCCAACAACACTCAAGAAGTTCAACACCATCCAAGACAAAGCAGCCCACTTGATTGGCACCCCATCCACCACCTTAAACATTCACTCCCTCCACCGCCGGCGTACCGTGGCTGCAGTGTGTACCATCTACAAGATGCACTGCAGCAACTCGCCAAGGCTTCTTCAGCAGCACCTCCCAAATCCATGACCTCTACCACCTGGAAGGACAAGGGCAGCAGGTGCATGGGAACACCACCGCCTCCAAGTTCCCCTCCAAGTCACACTCCATCATGACTTGGAAGTATATCGCCGTTCCTTCATCATCACTGGGTCAAAATCCTGGAACTCCCTCCCTAACAGCACTATGGGAGTACCTTCACCACACGGACTACAGCGGTTCAAGGAGGGGGCTCACCACCACCTTCTCAAGGGCAACTAGGGATGGGCAATTAATGCTGGCCTTGCCAGTGACGCCCACATCCCATTAACAAATTAAAAAAATCAGGCATCAAGTGAGTGTTGCACACTCACTGACATCACAATCTACATAATCTACAAAATTTTCGCGAGTGCCGACATCAGCAGCACTGCCGCCCAGCTGAAAATGGTCGCTGCCACGGGACCCACCAACAGCGGATGGAAGTACGGTGGTGGCCACCATTTGTTTCCCCTGAATCGAGCGGGAATGGCCGGTGCTAAACCCCTGAATTTTTGGCCCAATGTGTTTGTTATCAATATTTATTTAGACATTAAGGCCTAAAAATTCAGTTGCTTTGCGCCTCCCGTTAGCGCCCTAAGAGGGTGCTAATGGTGCGCAAAGCAACTAGTGCCTGGGCGTGGCACCGCCAACGCCTCCCGCGAAATTCAGCGGGAGGTTAGCGGCGTTGTAACCGTTAGCACCCCACGGCACTGCATCTTCGGTTGCGCCCCCTGACTTACCGCCGGACGCTATGTCTGACAGGCTCAGGGGGGCCTACCTGCGGCCTGGGCAGCGCAAATTAAAGGGGAAGTGCCGGGTGATCATTTTTGTTGCTGGCTGCCTGCTAGCACCTGCCCCCATTGCCATCCCCGGCCTCCTGAGCAGCCCCCCCTCCCCCCCGCAGAGTGCCGGCTGCGCTCCGTGGGCCCGGAACTTCTCTCGAGTGCCGGGCTCTTTTACCGGCACTCGAATTCCTGGTGGCCCAGCTGGGCCCCAGGTTGCACTGCGCTAGGCCCCGCCCCCTTAATAAGGGGAGGAAGCCCTGCAGTACCGCGGTGCGATATGACACAGCGCATGGCGCCGCGGCACATAGCACCGCAATATTCACTCACAGCGCCCCGAGAGGGAGATGGGGTACTTCCAGTAGCACCCCGTCTCCCTCTTGGGGTGCTACAGGTGCATTTCGGCTGCGGGGGCACTAATTTTTTCGGTAAGTAGCACCCTGGCGAAGTTAGCACCCCAAAGGGAGCGCGACCCAATTTTTCTCCCATAGATTTTAGTTTTGAGATAAAGGTCAGTAATGAATGCAGTTGAAATTATTTCAAAAGCCACTTTGCTGTAGCTTGTCTCATTCCATCTTAACATTTGTATAAGCAATATTTCCACAGTAACCATCGCTGTAGCAGTATAACTGATAAAGGCAGCAGCACACACAGCCCAAAATGGGACAATTGAATATTTATACTCACACAAAGAAGTGTTGAGCTATAAGCAAGGCATTGAGCCACAAAAGGATGCAACTATGAACACTGTACACAGCGGATACTCCAGAGCTCAGCCTTACCCTCCCCGCTGCATTAGCTGCTTTGGAAAACCTGATACTGATAACTTAAAGGCCCTGGCTGTTTTTATTAAGCCACAATTACAATTAGCACCAAGTCCCTTTGTCATTATCATACCAATGGGTTATCTTCCTAACATTGTATCTTTATACACATGTATAAAATGGGATCGATTGCACTAGATGTGGTACATTGCCATTCTCTTTCTGGGAATGTGGTCCAACATGAGTTAATATATTTCTTACAAGTGAAAAAACAGTCAGAACTCAGTGTCACCTGCAGCTATCAGATGTTTCCAGGAGGAGGGGACCTAGCACTCACTCTTTCCCTTCCCCCCACCCCCCCACTTAGCCATTCTTCACCCAGACTTTCCAACCTCTTTGGCGGGAGGGTGCTCTAGATGTGCGGTGTAGGTAAGTGAACCCGCAACTTCCCTCTTATACTCCAGTTCCAGAATCCGACCTGAACCCGTCCGGGTGGGGTAAAATGGCCAAGGTTCACAACTCAGTAGAACTCAGTATTCTTTTAAAATAACAACAGAAAATGCTGGAAAAACTCAGCAGGTCAGGCAACATCCGTGGAGAGAAATTTAAGTTGACGTTTCGGGTCGAAACCCTTCTTCAAAACTGGAAAGGAAATAAAATAGATCGAAGGCAAGGCTGCGATCGAACAAAAGAGACAATAAAAGGTATTCGAAGCCAGACGAGATGGTAATAGGCCCGTGGCAGCTGAGATTAGGTGTGAAGTGTACTGGCAGGTAAGACACAGCTGCCAGGTGAGAGAGAGAAACAAAAGGAAAGGAGTGGCGGTGGGGGCGGGGGAAGGAGGACCCAAAACAAAGGGGTGGAAAAAATTATAAGTAAAAAAGTAATAGGGGCCGAGGTTATGATCTGAAATTGTTGAACTCGATATTGAGTCCGGAAGGCTGCAAAGTGCCTAGTCGGAAGATGAGTTGCTGTTCCTCGAGTTTACGTTGAGCTTCCATGGAACAATACAAGAGGCCAAGGACGGTGAGGTCCAAGTGGGAATGGAGCGGTGAATTAAAATGACAGGCGACCGGAAGCTCGGGGTCACCCTTACGGACTGAACGGAGGTGTTCCGCAAAGCGGTCACCCAATCTGCGTTTGGTCTCCCCAATGTAGAGGAGACCGCATCGTGAGCAGCGAATACAGTATACTAGATTGCAAGAAGTACAAGTAAATCGCTGTTTCACCTGGAAGGGGTGTTTGGGGCCCTGGACAGTGGGAAGGGGGGAGGTATAGGGGCAGGTGTTACATCTCCTGCGCTTGCACGGGAAGGTGCCAGGCGAAGGGGAAGGGCTGTTTGGGGTGATAGAGGAGTGGACTAGGGTGTCTCGGAAGGAGCGGTCCCCACGGAATGCTGAAAGGGGAGGGGAGGGGAAGATGTGTTTGGTGGTGGGATCACTTTGGAGGTAGCGGAAATGGCGGAGGATGATCCGTTGAATGTGGAGGCTGGTGGGGTGAGTGACCGCTTTGCGGAACACCTCCGTTCAGTCCATAAGGGTGACCCCGAGCTTCCGGTCGCCTGTCATTTTAATTCACCGCTCCATTCCCACACGGACCTCACCGTCCTTGGCCTCTTGTATTGTTCCATGGAAGCTCAACGTAAACTCGAGGAACAGCAACTCATCTTCCGACTAAGCACTTTGCAGCCTTCCGGACTCAATATCGAGTTCAACAATTTCAGATCATAACCTCGGCCCCTATTACTTTTTTACTTATAATTTTTTCCACCCCTTTGTTTTGGGTCCTCCTCCCCCCCCCCTTTCCTTTTGTTTCTCTCTCTCACCTGGCAGCTGTCTCTTACCTGCCAGTACACTTCACACCTAATCTCAGCTGCCACGGGCCTAATACCATCTCGTCTGGCTTCGAATACCTTTTATTTTCTCTTTTGTTCGATCGCAGCCTTGCCTTCGATCTATTTTATTTTCTTTCCAGTTTTGAAGAAGGGGTTCGACCCGAAACGTCAACTCAAATTTCTCTCCACGGATGTTGCCTGACCTGCTGAGTTTTTCCAGCATTTTCTGTTGTTATTTCGGATTTCCAGCATCTGCAGTATTTTGCTATCGTACTAGTGTCAGTATTCTTTTAACTGTTTATTGTACTACGGATAACACACAAATGTCAATGCACTGTTCTCTTTAACTTCAAACAGTGCTCACATACAGTGTTCCCTTTAACTTCAAACAGTGCTCACATATACTGTTCCCTTTAACTCTCTTTAATTTCAAACACCACTCACCCCGACGATCACTTGGAGGAGTATGTTTCCATCTGTCCGGATGATCAAACCCATCCACAGTTCCCTTGCAAGTTGCTGAAGTTTGTCCCTAAACGTACCCTTTTTATAATACAAAGATCATACCCGTGACAATTGATTGATGCATCCCCCACTTGATTGGACCATCTTAATCTTGTCTGTTTCTGTAAATCTATAGAGTGCTTAATTTGATCACGTCCCCATCCTGGGTCAGTGAATAGTCCATCATCACACAAGGAAATATTCTCATTCTGTTCGATGTTCAACCATTATCACACAAAGGTGTTTCGATGGGGAAAATTTCCAGGCTTATCAGCATTCTGAAAGGTTGGTGAATGGGTTTTACTCCAGCAACAATTTTGATATTAACATCTCCAAAGGATGAGGGGACCGACCCAGACTCGGTGGAGCCATGGTCGTTACCTGTTGTGTTGATTTGTAAGTCTTGTTAACAGCCTGACCACAGGAGTTCAATGGACAGGACAGTCAGTTAAATTTAAACAAACACATGTCATTGTGTGATCTGATTACTCCAGCTACTTCCTTGGTTAGCATATTCATAAAGTCAATCAATCGTGTCTGTGTCTCTGTATGAATAATTTCCTCCTGCATTCCGTTCGGCACACAGCTTTTTAAAAGTTTGTTTAAAAGTCCCGTTGGTTCCTCGAGGCATGCTGGGATATGAAGCTTGGTCAAGTTCTTATGATTGGTCAATTTACAAAACTGCCTTTACAGTACAGCCGCTTAAGCCTTCAATGTCAGTTTACTTTACGTTAAGTGCATTCTTGCTGCAGGACTGGCTACAGGGGGCACTCGCATGGTCATGGAATTTAAGGGACCTTCCCCAACCCTGCGGGGTCGGCAACGAGGTCCAAGGTGGGTGCGTCTTGGCCCTTACGCACCACCACTGCCCTGCCCCCCCTCCCCTTCCTCCCCCACCCCCCCCACCCAGCGGATTATCAAGTCAGAAGTTCTATTCCTTTGCGCATGATTTGATTAAGGCTGTGGTGTCTCCCTCATTACAGTTCTTCTCAGATTTTAGGATCTGAAAGTTTCCAAAGCTGCAAACCACGCAGATACCAGAGGTTATCTGACAATAAATGTTTCATAGCAGGAGGACACAGATTTTCAGAGCCTCTAGCCAGTCACTTAATGGTTTGAAATTATATAATTTATATTACACTGTACTATGCAACAAAAAAATTATTCTACTGTCCTCTATGCAAATACATAAATTATCAACATGCAAATACATGAGTCGCACTGTATTGTGTAGAAAGAAAGTATTAATTCAGATACTGGTTCTGTGGAAATTATAAGACCCCAAATGAGAACAGGGTAAAACTGGAAACAACCTGCAAACAAGTCATTACAAAAAATTGATAAGATAATGTTTTACACCCCGTCCGATTTAGTTTCCCGTTGACTTTGGAAAAGAAGATCTGACGGGGTGTAAACAGGCTGCCGATTCGCTATCGCCCATTTTGCTCTATCGCCAAAGAACAATTTCACCCCACAAAATTTCAATTGATCATCTGGCATTCTGACACTGTAAGGCTTTGTTTACATGGATGAAAGTTACTGGCCTCCTGAACAATAAGCTGCAGGGCCAGTCTTCAATCAGGACTGCATTCCGTGATAGTCAAGGTAACGACAACACTAAGGGCTAAAAATTGAGTAGCTACTGGAAGCGCCCCGCATCCCTCTTGGGGCGCTGCGAGACAATGGCGCTGCAGCATGTCATGCTGCGGTATTGCAGGCCTTCCACCCCTTCTTAAAGGGGAGGGGCCTTGCGCAGCGCGACCCGGGGCCCAGCTGGGCCCCCGGGGATCAGGAGTGCTGGCAAAAGAGCCCAGCACTCATGAGAGGTGCCGGGCGATTGGAGCGCAGCCGGCACTCCCCGGGGGTTGGGGGGGGGCATTCAGGAGGCTGGGGATGGGAGCGCAGACAGGTGCTGGCAGGTGGCCAGCAACAAATATGGCCGCCCGCACCTCGCCTTTAAATTGCGCCTCCCCGGCCGCAGGTAGGCCCCCCTGACCCTGTCAGACATAGTGTCCAGTGGTAAGTCTGGGGACGCTCCTGAAGATCGTGGCTGGGGCGCTGCACACGGCGATGACGTCATCACCGGCGGCGCAGCACCACGGAGCGCTACTGGTCAGCGCCGCCACGGGGCACTACCAGTCAGCACCGCCGCTAACCTCACGCTGAATTTTGTGGGAGGCATGGGTGGCGCCGCACCCGGGCGCTAGTTGCTTTGCAACCCGTTAGGGCGCTAACGGGAGGCACAAAGCAACCCAATTTTTACCCTAGTTATTATGCCATTCTTACCTTTCAGGCCGTAACACTGTAGGTTCAGGGGATCACCGATAGTGCCCATGTGGAAACTGGGATGCTGAACAACAATGACATTGCACGTGCAAACTGAAAGGCCCTTGCTCTAATTACTCAAACTAGATATGCCTCCCAAGACAGCAAGCTTTCTCCAAAGCCATTCGCCTGCAGCATCACATCTGGTTGTAGCATTGTAAACCAGTTTGTCCTAGAACAAGCAAAATGCTCAGTTGTAAAAACAAAGTGCTGATAAAAAAATATAAAGGCAAAATATTGCGGATGCTGAAAATCTGAAATGTAAATAGAAAATGCTGGAAATACGCAGCAGACCAGACAGCATCTTGTAAAAAAATATAGAATTCGATTCAATTAGAAATTCGATTAGTCCAGAAAACGGCCGGTGCCACCGCAGGCCAAGGTTAACGGCTGCCTGTAAAAAGAGCGCAGGCAGCAGCGGTATTCTGGTGCTGCCTGCTGAGTTACATGAGCAGAGTGCTGAACCTCTTGTGCAACGCGTTCTTTCCGGCGGTAGCCTCATCAGGAAGCTGAAGGCCGCGTCTCAAGGATTAGTACGGCGTTCTCGAGCAATGTGTTGTTTGGGATAATTTGGAGACGGCTCCTGGGTTTTGCTGGGTCAGGAGGTATTGAGTCCGCTGATGGCCCTTGTAGGGTTGGAGCATTGTGCGCTGCGGCACATTAGGAGGCATTTCTTTGTCCACGGCTCCCCTCTTACTTTCTCGGACATTTGTCTGGGTCTTATGTGGGGTCCACAAATAGTTTCCAGACTGCTTGGTACTCCCACCTTCGCTGGCTGCCATAGGTCCACAGATGTTTCACCCAGATGGTTGCTGTGTGGTGGTTTGTGCTCCATCGTGATGCTGGAGGTGGAGGTGGAGGGGAATGGGGATGGGGATGGTAATGCACCATCTTGCAATTCGCAGTGACAGTGCACTAGCCTGCATATCGCAAAGGAGATTCACTCCCTGGTGAGTGGATCTTAAAGCACAGGCTTAGATCTGTAGGGACTGTGGCTGAAAACACCACAAAGACTGTGGCATAGATGTCCTTAAACTGTTGCTGGAGAAATCAATTGAAATAAAAAAAAGTTTTTAGAGGGTAACCTGAACCTCTTGGTCAGGAGTTTACTGGTGTAAATCGTGCAGAAGAGAGTTCAATTAAATTTATAACAGCAACAGACTTTTGAAGAACACTTGGTGAGAATACGGTGTTAAGCCTTTTAAAAACAGACTTCCAAACTTTGCATATTATTTTATCAGTTTCGAAACTAGAAAACCCAATTTATAAAATTTAAGGAAATGCAGTTTTGATTTTTTTCCTGAGATTATTACAACTGTAGTAGAGTATAGTTTATTTTAAAAGTATTTACCTCATGTAATGTTTGACTGACCAGGTGGGAGATTTGATGCAACTCATTGGGAGCAGTTTTCAATCCAATTACTGTACATAGTCTCAGCTCTCCATAGTTACCAGTTATCTCAGTAGCTGTTTACTGTGCGGTTTATAGCTCAATGCTGCTTTCTCCCGGCTCTACACGCTGTCAATGGCTGCACGCATGGGCGTGCTTTAGAGAGAGCGGGAAGAGGAGCGGTGAGCTCCAAAATGGATGAGCGTGCATCAATTCAGCGTCGCACGCCGATTGACGTCACGCTCCTGGTAATTAAAATACTTGCGGCGAGTGCAGGCAACAGCAGCGCTGCCAACCTGCCCAATGTGGCGGCCACCGCATTCCGCGCCGGAAGTGGGCTAACGCAAGGCAGCCGCCAGTTTTTCTACGAAACCGGCCTTAACAGCCCGCATAAAAGCATCGAATTTCTGGGTCACGCTGTTTTATCTGACCATGGATTGAACTGCCTTTGTACATCACTGAGGCATATGCCAGGAATGTTCTCTGGGCATCTCCTGCTCAGCAACTGTAACTTTGGCGTGAATGAGTTTTCACCGAACTTCCACCAAAGTTATGGTGGTGGTGGAGGAGTAGACGTCACGAGGAACTTATCAATGAGAGTGATCTTTGAAATGCACATTCAGCAGCTGGTTTAACATTGGCAGCTCACAGAACAGCATAAAACAAAACCCTCACCTATAAGATATAGGTTTCTTCACTGAAGATATGATCACTGTTATTATCAATAAACTAAAGAACAGCTCAGTTATACAACGCAAGGTAAAGAACATTTTTAAATTTTAATGATTGATAACAAGCATTAAACAGTAAAATACTAAACCACCTTAAAGCTTTCAGATAAATATGCAGAGTAAATACAGTATATACAATTCCAATTAGAAAGATTAACTTTAGAATGAAAATGCTACACTATTTTGCACATTTAATAAATCACAGAGCAAACATTACAAAATAGAAATGAAAAACCTGCAGCTGGAGGAAATCTGAAACATAAACAGAAAATGTTGGGAACACTCAGCAGGTCAGGCAGCATCTGTGCAGAGGACAGACACGTTAATGTTTTGGGTACAAATTCTTCAAAATGTATTTGAAGAAGGGTGTGCACCCAAAACATAAAGTAGTCTGCCATCTCCCACAGGTGCTGCCTGACCTGCTGAATAGTTTCAGCGTTTTCTGCGTAAACATTACACTCATTTGTCAACTAAAACTAGGTGCAGGCAGGTAGTGCAGGGGTCCCCTGTGGACATCCCCCTCTCAAACAGATACACCACTTTGAGTACTGTTGGGGGGGATGGCTTATCAGAGGAAGGCAGCAGCAGCCAACTGCAGAGGGGTGGCTCTGCTGCACAGAACAGGAGGAAAAAGAGGGGTAGAGCTATAGTAATAGGGGATTCTATTGTAAGGGGAATAGATAGGCATTTCTGTGACCGCAAACGAGACTCCAGGATGGTGTGTTGCCTCCTTGCTGCAAGGGTCAAGGATGTCTCCGAGCGGCTGCAGAACATCTTGGAAGGGGAGGGTGAACAGCCAGTTGTCGTGGTGCATATAGGCACCAACGATATAGGTAAAAAGTGGGATGAGGTCCTAAAAGCGGAATATAGGGAGTTAGGAGGTAAATTTAAAAATAGGACCTCAAAAGGTAGTAATCTCAGGATTGCTACCAGTGCCACGTGCTAGTCAGAGTAGAAATAGAAGGATATTTCAGATGAATACGTGGCTAGAGGAATGGTGCCAGGGGGAGGGATTCAAGTTCCTGGGACATTGGAACCGGTTCTGGGGGAGGTGGGACCAGTTCAAACCAGACGGTTTGCACCTGGGCAGGGCTGGAACCGATGTCCTCGGGGGAGTGTTTGCTAGTGCTCTGGGGGCGGGTTTAAACTAAAATGGCAGGGGGTTGGGAACCTGAGCAGGGAGACAGAGGAAAGGGAAACAAGGATAAAAGCAAAAGATAGGAAGGAGAAAAACAAAAGTGGCAGTCAGAGAAATCAACGGTTTAAATCAAACGTGGCCACAGTAAATAATAATTCTAATAGGTCTAAGAGCGTTAAAAAAACAAGCCTGAAGGCTTTGTGTCTTAATGCGAGGAGCATTCGTAATAAGGTAGATGAATTGGCTGCGCAAATAGAGGTAAACGAATATGATTTGGTTGGGATTATGGAAACGTGGCTCAAGGATGGCCAAGACTGGGAACTCAACATCCAGGGGTATTCGATGTTCAGGAAAGATAGGCAAAAAGGAAAGGGAGGTGGGGTAGCATTACTGGTTAAAGAAGGGATTAACACAATTGTAATGAAGGATATTAGCTCTGATGATGTGGAATCTGTATGGGTAGAATTGAGAAATACTAAGGGGAAGAAAACATTAGTGGGAGTGGTATATAGACCTCCAAACAGTAAGGTGGAGGTTGGGGATGGCGTTAAAAGGGAAATTAAAGAAGCATGCAATAAGGGCACAGCAGTCATCATGGGTGACTTTAATCTACATATAGATTGGGCTAACCAAATTAGTAACAATACTGTGGAGGAGGAATTCCAAGAGTGTTTACAGGATGGTTTCCTGAACGAATATGTCGAGGAACCAACCAGAGATCAGGCCATCTTAGATTGGGTATTATGTAACGAGAAAGGATTAATTAGCAATCTTGTTGTAAGAGGCCCCTTGGGTCGGAGCAATCATAATATGATCGAATTCTTCATTAAGATGGAGAATGAAGTAGTTGACTCAGAGACTAGGGTCCTCAAATTAAATAAAGGAAACTACGATGGTCTGAGGAGCGAGTTGGGTAGGATTGATTGGGGAATGTCACTCAAAGGGTTGACAGTGGATAGGCAATGGCAAACATTCAAAGACGGAATGGATGAACTACAGAATTTGTTCATCCCAGTTTGGCATAAAAATAAAACAAAAAAGGTGACTCAACCGTGGCTAACAAGGGAAATTAGAGATAGCATAAGATCCAAGGAGAGGACATATAAATTGGCCAGAAAAAGCAATAATCCTGAGGATTGGGAGTAGTTTAGGATTCAACAAAGGAGGACAAAGGGATTAATTAAGGAATGGAAAATAGAATATGAGAGTAAGCTATCAGGGAACATAAAAACTGACTGTAAAAGCTTTTATAGATATGTGAAGAGAAAAAGATTGGTGAAGTCAAGCATAGGTCCCTTGCAGTCAGAATCAGGGGAATTTATAATGGGGAACAAAAAAATGGCAGACCAACTAAATACATACTTTGGTTCTGTCTTCACAAAGGAGGACACAAATAACCTCCCAGAGATGCCAGGGAACATAGGGTCTGATGAAAGGGTGGAACTGAAAGTAATCAGTATTTGTAGGGAAATGGTGTTAGGAAAATTGATGGGACTGAAGGCCGATAAACCCCCAGGGCCTGATAATCTACATCCCAGGGTACTTAAGGAAGTGCCCTAGAAATAGTAGATGCATTGCTGGTCATCTTCCAGAACTCGATAGACTCTGGAACAGTACCCATGGATTGGAGGGCAGCTAATGTTACCCCACTATTCAAAAAAGGTGGTAGAGAAAAAGCAGGGAATTATAGACCGGTAAGCCTGACATTGGTAGTGGGGAAAATGCTAGAGTCCATTATAAAAGATGTAATAGCAGAGCACTTGGAAAGCAGTGACAGGATCGGACAAAGTCAACATGGATTTACAAAAGGTAAATCGTGCTTGACTAATCTACTGGAATTTTTTGAGGATGTAACTGGTAAAATAGATAAGGGAGAACCAGTGGATGTGGTGTATTTGGACTTTCAGAAGGCTTTCAATAAGGTCCCGCATAAGAGATTAGTGTGCAAAATTAAGGCACATGGGATTGGGGGCAAGTTATTGACTTGGATAGAGAACTGGTTGGCGGACAGAAAACAAAGAGTTGGAATAAACGGGTCGTTTTACGAGTGGCAGGTAGTGACTAGTGGGGTACCGCAAGGATCGGTCCTAGGACCCCAGCTGTTCACAATATACATTAATGATCTGGACGAGGGAATTGGATGTAATATCTCCAAATTTGCAGATGACACAAAGCAGGGTGGGAGGGTATGTTGTGAGGAGGATGTCTTGAAACTCCAGTACGATTTGGACAGGTTGGGTGATTGGACAGAAACATGGCAAATGCACTATAATGTAGATAAATGTGAGGTTATCCACTTTGGTGGCAAAAACAAGAAGGCAGATTATTATTTGAATGGCAATAGATTGGGAGAAGGGGAAGTGCAAAGAGACCCGGGTGTTCTTGTGCACCAGTCGCTGAAGGTAAGCATGCAGGTGCAGCAGGCGGTTAAGAAGGCAAATGGTATGTTGGCCTTCGTAGCAAGAGGGTTCGAGTACAGGAACAAGGATGTCTTGCTACAATTGTACAGGGCCTTGGTGAGACCAGACCTTGAGTATTGTGTGCAGTTTTGTCGCCTTATCTGAGGAAAGACGTTCTTGCCATGGAAGGAGTGCAGCGAAGATTCACCAGGCTGATACCTGGGATGGCAGGAATGACGTATGAGGAGAGATTGTGTTGATTGGGCTTATACTCACTGGAGTTTAGAAGATTGAGAGGGGATCTCATCGAAACCTAAAAAATTCTGTCAGGCCTGGACAGACTAGATGCAGGAAGGATGTTTCTGATGGCCGGGGAGTCCAGAACCAGGGGTCATAGCCTAAGGATAAGAGGTAAGCCATTTAGGACTGAAATGAGGAGGAATTTCTTCACCCAGAGAGTGGTGAACCTGTGGAATTCTCTGCCACAGAGGGCAGTGGAGGCCAGTTCATTAAATATATTCAAGAAGGAGTTGGATATATTTCTTAAGTCTAAAGGGATCAAGGGATATGGGGAGAAAGCAGGGACAGGGTACTGAATTTGGATGATCAGCCATGATCTCATTGAATGGCGCAGCAGGCTCAAGGGGCTGAATGGCCTACTCCTGCTCCTATCTTCTATGTTTCTATGTTTAAAACTAGATTTAATATTCATTTTAAAAATTACATCACATTTATCAAACTAAGGTATAAGACGTGTCTATTTGGGTTTATTTTTGACAGCCTCCGGTGAAGGATCATACTGTACCTTGCTCTGATATGAAGAGGCTGTGAATTGTTTACGACTGACCGCGCCAGCTCTCTGAAAATTGACAGTAACTCAGCTGCAACCTGACATTTCATCCAAATCCTCTAACTCTGACTGGTTAACAAAGCTAATCACAATACTTTACAATATCTGCCAATGGACTGCTATCAAATCGTATTGTAGGAGTCTCTGCACTCCTAGCAAAGAATCTATAAACTCACTAGTAGTTAACAAACTGAGTTTAATGTACTAAAACTTTACAAAACAAGAAAATGCAGGAGAAGCTCTAAACAGGTCTATTCACTATCACTCCACATGAGGACTAGCTGGAAATGCCCTCTACCTCTGACGTCATGACGTCATCACGTTTCCCGCCGTTGGAACGTCACATGACCCACGTGATGACGTCATCGCGTCAGATCGCGATTTTGTCAATCTAGCTCTGTTTAACCAGAGCCAACATTAAAAGGTAATAAACATGATTAAAGGCAATTGTACCAGTCACTGTGAGAGTCTCTTAGTGGTTTTGCCACATAATGTTATTTCCAGTTACACGATCAATTCAATTTAGCAACCATTGCTGAGTGTGCAATTGCAGTAATTACTGCTTGACAAAAGTTTGCCAATTATAGTGGTGTGTATTTGCTTTATTCTGGCAGTAATGTGAAACTATCCTGAGCTCACTAGCATCTAAAATTCAGGAGAACTAATTAGCAAGAAAGCCTTAAGTGCTATTAACAGAATTTTTTTTTAAACTTTGCAATAACCCAAGACTGGAGATGGAAAATATTTTTTTAAATGTTATTGTTTAAACAATGGCAAGAGAAGTCATCAAGAGCGGTTAATTTTACATATTTTATCTATAAAACATGAATTAACAATACCATTGGAGCTGCATTAATGGTATTGCATATCCAAGCAAGATGAACATGATGGGCTCTGCGTATCCTGTTTCATTTCTATAATGTCGTAGTACTCTCAGTAGAGTCCAGCCCCCCTCACCTAAACCCTCAGCACTCCCACCAAGCTTGGGACGTTTTACTACGTTAAAGGCGCTATATAAATACAAGTTGTTGTTGTTAAGAGCTATAAAAATCTAGCTTCTTTCCTGGAAAGGAATCTGAATGCTTTTGAGTTGTGCGATTGTTTGGTGCTCCAGCCCACTCATTAAAAGCAAGTTAGTTCCTCCTAAAACATGGCAGCTATATTTCATTGTCTCCTTGGGTGCTTATACAGTTGCCTTCAGTTGCCTAGCCAAGACAGCAATCAAGGACGCCTCCACAACCACAAGGTCAAGGTGCTGTGTGATCCACTCAGGTGAGAACTTGTCAAAGTCGCCTAAGCTTGTGGACTAGGGTTTGGAGCTGCTTTACATTTAGATTCGCACACCTCATAAATGTGAGGCATTTTAACCTCTTCACTCAGCCTGATTGTTCCTAATGGTCATTGCTTTTCACATATATATTTTTTTGCAAATGTTTTTAGAGCCAATTTTAATATTTTTCTACATTTTAAGCTTTGATAATATCTCCCAATCTTTTTTGTTATATTTCTCTTCATTTTTCAGCCAATTGTTACCAATACTCTTGCTGGCTGAAAGGTGAATGGCCTGGGCCACCGTCTTCTCCATAGCTGCTGTCAAAGTGTTTGAGTCTGGTAGAGAGGTGGCATCGACAGACAGGGAAAATCTTAGTACTTTTCTGCACCCCTAGATTGATGGCCTTGCCACAGCACAGAGATTCATCTATCACCCCAAAATAAAGGTGAGTTCAAATCAATCTCAGCTGAGACGGAAATATTTTGTTCTCATGAGAATTTTACTACAGCTAGACTATCCTTTATCCGAAAACCTCAGGACCAGCCGTGTTTCGGTTTTCGGAAAATTTCGGATTTCAGAAGGTATTTTATAAGACTGGGAAATTTGTCGGGGGTGGGGGTCGGCGGGGGGTGGGGGTCGGCGGGGGGTCGGGGTCGGCGTCGGCAGGGGGGTCGGCGGGGGTCGGGGCCAGCGGGGGGTCGGGGGTGGGGGTCGGCGTCAGCGGGGGGGTCGGCGGGGGGTCGGGGGTCGGCGTCGTGCGCACGACTTACGCTGAACGAAAAAACTTTCGGTTTTTAGAGGTTTTCGGTTTTCGGAAGTTCGGATAAAGGATAGTCTACCTGTATTATAATTTTGTTTTCGCTAATTCTGAAATTGAACAACTCCTGTGCTTCGCAGATTCCGTTTTCCAGCAATTTATAAAACATGAGGCAATTTGAGTGATCGTCTTCAAGGTTACAACACTGAGCATCATAACGTGAGGTGTGAACAAATAGCAAAGCATAAAGAATGTTGCTTTCAACATAGTTGTCATTCTGGGACTAGTCTGCAAACAGACTATAAAATTACCTATTTGTCGGTTAAAGCAGAAATCTTTGCACTTGTATTTCATAAACACAGTGTTACAGAGTTAGGATCATATCTGTGTATTAATTTAGGCTCCTTAGTTCAATAAAGCAAATAGGAACCATTTTATCACAGTAAATCAAACATCTGCAAGAAACTTGCAAAGATTTCAGTATAAATAGAATGACCCATGAAACACATGAAACTGAACCCTGAAATATAGTTGATAGGCTTTGGTTGATTTAAGACAGTAATGTTGATCAGTACATTTGAGAGGAGTTCTTCAATTTCAATTAAAAAACTTTAGTTCATCCATTCACTATCCTCGTACTTATTGCACCAGGCAATGTGTAGAGCAGTATCGCAATAAACAAAAATAGGATTAGCAAAATTAGTCCAACAATGATGTGCTTCTTGTAGTTTCTCCAGATCAGATAATAAAGGCACTTGAAAGGGTTGATGAACCAAGAGAAGGAGATATCAGGACGGCTATAGGGAGGAAAGAAAAGCTTATTAAAACAGTTTAAGACCAGTGTGAGTACAGTGTTGATGACCCTTTAAAACTGAAATACTACAAATGTGCTTGTCGAGGGACACAACCCACTGCATACAAGCACAAGATGGCAAATGCCTAAACGTAGGGGGCGACTTTCTGATGTCCGAGGAGGCGGGTTTGGAGGTGGGAAAGGCAGGAAAACCAGAAACAATGAGGGTGGGTTTGGAACCCGCCTCCAACCCGCCTCCACGGAATTTTGCTGGTGCCAGTTTTGGAGGGCGGGAAACGGTCCCGCCTCCAGCTGCCCATAGCGCTTGTTAGGAGGATTAAATGCTCATTAAGGGCATCTCTAAGCCTATTTTGAGAGGCCCTCGTGATTTTTCAAGCATTTCAGCACGTTCCACGACCCTCCTAAACCACGCCAGGTAAACCTGTCGGCTTGACTAGTGGGTGGTCTCCTCACAGCTGCAGGTCCAACAATAGATCGTTTATTTCATCAGGGATTAGTTGCAGGTGCCAGAACTTTGCTTTAAAAAGTCTTTGAGCACTTTTAGCAGGCCTTCCGAAGTCGGAGGTGCTGCAGCTTGAATCTATCAACTGTGGGACCTCCTTGGAAGACCCTCTCTCCGCTTGCAATGAGCGCTTCCCCAACGGAAGCATCTGCAAACAGCATGGGATCCATTCGTTTTCTTTCTCCATGGACCTCAGATTTGGATGAGGAGCATCCACGGCAGCAGCAGAACCAGGCAGTTCAGGAGCAACAGCAGCAGGAGCCTCAGCCTCCTGCTCAGGCAGCTCAGCAGCAACAGCAGCAGGAGCCCCAACCTCCTGCTCAGCCACCTGATGCTGCACGGGGCAGAAGGCGCCAGCGCATTGAGGCACCTCACTGCAGGAAAAACCCCTGACAGAGGGTTTACAGACAGAAGATGAGCCACCTCAACATGAGTGAGCAGCAGTGCCAAAGGAGGCTGAGACTTTCGCGAGAGGTTGTCCGAGAGATCTGCGGACTGCTGCAGCACGATCTGGTGCCCAGAGGAACGGGTGGACACCCCTTACCAGTGCCTGTCAAAGTCACCACTGCACTCAACGTCTTTGCCTCAGGCTCCTTCCAGGGATCATCAGCAGTAGTTCCCAGTCGGCCGCCCACAGTTGTATCACGCAGGTTACCAATGCCCTTTTTGCTAAGGCCCACAATTACATCCAGTTCTCAAGGGATCAAGCAAGTATACCGCCTGTTCGGTTGGCTTTGCAAATATTATAGGCATGCCAATGGTGCAGGGCGTCATAGACTGCACACATGTGGCCCTTAGGGCACCCCATCACAACCCAGCTATCATTGTCAACCGAAAGGGCTTCCACTCCCTCAACGTACAGCTGGTGTGTAACCACAAGAAGGAGTTCTTGCATGTTTGCGCCAAGTTCTGTGGTAGTTGCCATGACTCTTTCATCCTGTGGCACTCTAATGTTCCTCCGCTTTTCTATCTGCCAAACCAACTTAACGGATAGCTCCTTGGTGACAAAGGCTACCCCCTGAAGAAGTTGCTAATGACACTGATCAGGAGGCCAGCTAACGAGGCTGAAGAGCGCTACAATGCCAGCCACAATTCAACCAGGTCCATCATCGAGCAAACCATTGGGTTGTTGAAGATGTGCTTCCGTTGCCTTGACCAATCAGGGGGAGCCCTGGAGTATACAGCATACAGGGTCTCCAGAATAGTCATGGTCTGTTGTGCACTGCACAACATCGCACAGCGTCATGGCTTGCAGCTTCCTGATGAGCAAGTGGCTCAGTTCCAGCACTCCTCAGATGAGGAGGAGGAGGAGGAGGCTGAGGAGGAGGAGGATCTGGAGGAGGAGGAGCAGGACGAGGAGGAGGAGGAGCAGGAGGAGGTCAGAGTGCTGGTGTATCGACCAGCAGCAGTGGCAGCACGTGAGCACATGGCTGCCCAGGATGCAAGGGATGAACTTATCCTGGCTAGATTTGCATAGGTTGCCCAAGTTGACACATGTCCTTGGCTCCATCCAAAGACATCATTGACAATGGACATCACTCTCTGGCCTCCTATCACTCAGGCCACCAACCTGACAAC
This sequence comes from Somniosus microcephalus, assembly GCF_052327205.1. Classification (NCBI taxonomy): domain Eukaryota; kingdom Metazoa; phylum Chordata; class Chondrichthyes; order Squaliformes; family Somniosidae; genus Somniosus; species Somniosus microcephalus. Next base: position 204,833 of record NW_028225660.1, on the reverse strand, counting down.
ACAAGTATGGCGGAGCCCGCAATGTGGAGCTGCGTATTATATCGCCAACATTTTGGCATCAACTCATTTTAATGCTTTCCAACAGGGATGGCATTTCATCAATACACAGAAACATTCTCGCAATCTGCACACAGATCTGGAGGTTATATCCTTTGCCAGCTGTACCCACACAGCCTTGGTTTCTTTGGGAGGCCTCTTCCTCCCAGATGAGTGGAAGAGCACCTTCCTGCTAGCTGTCACCCCCTCAAACAACATTTGCAGCGCCTCATCCGAGAGCCTCGGGAGGCCCTTGCCTTGGAATTGACGTAGTGATTTCTCAGAATATGTTGCAGGTGGTGCAGCATAGGCAGAAATCCTGTGGAATGAGCCAAGGCAGCAAGAAGCCATAAAATCAGACTGGGAAAGTGATGGCAGCAGAGGTGAGTTTCAGTCCCAAAACACTAATTGACCAAGGGCATCCCACACCTCTGAAATCAAGTGGCCAATCATGGGAAAATCGCAATTTTTTGAAAACTATCTGTGGAGGTGAGTTTCAAACCCACCCAAACCGAAAGCCGCCTCCATCTCGCCTCCAGTGAGAAAATCGCCCCTGACAAGCAGCAATAACTTTATAATCAAAACCCAATAAGTACTATGGTGGAGAGTTTACAATGTGCTGATCTAATAACTACAGGCAATGTTAATGTTAGCATTAAGTAAATTGAAGTGACCTCTAATTGTTAAGAAACCACTTAGGTTAAAGTTGGAGTAAAACCTGTACAGTTCAACAATATTTAACTCAACCCAGTCCTACGCGCTTACCAAAATGTAACCTTTGGCTAACAAGAATTTATGCAAATTTGGTGGATTTTTTCCAATATCCTTAGCTAATGATATTGCATAAGGAACAAATTAAGATAAATTCAATATAATGAAAATATATATTTATCAGAACAAACATGCATGCTCGTGTTTCAATGGTGAGTGAAAGTGGCAAGAAAATTTGAAAGTGCAGATCAAATCACTTGAAACCCCCAGCTTCTATAACCTTCACCCAGTTCAGCAGTGAAACCAAACTTACTTGGGTTTTTCCAGTGGTTCTGGCTCTTTGCGACCAGAGCCAACTGGATTCTTCTCAGCCTCTTCGGCAGTAGCCAGGTGGAATTCAGCTTCAACCTTTCCCTAAATTAGTTGTGTAGAAATCATGAATAGCAGCACATACGACACTTGTGAGCAAAAAATACCATGAATAACAAAAGTACAAATTTTAGGTTGAGAGCGTTGATCAGTGCAGAATGGCTGTTATTAACAGGTGTATTTTAATTTTAAAATGCATCTATTAGTAGATTAGAATTTGATTAATTGTCCCACATCAAGAATGCTCTTCTAACACATCTCCTGCACTCCTGACAAGATAAAAGGAGAATCTTGTTTGTTTGGCAATCCTCTGTCACCTCTAACCTCCAACTTCTGCGTCAGCTGTGGCTCAGTGGGTAGCACTCTCTAGGTGGGAGGGGCTAGGAATGAGCAGGTGTTACTGGTTGCCTGGTTGCAGCAGGGAGTTGGAGTGAGTTTGTAAAAAGTTGGTGGTGGTTTTTGTTTTCAGGTTTTAGGGCCTTTTTGGCCCATAAACAACAGCCAGATGGCTGCTGAGGGGTCCGGAGTGCCGGGCCGCTCAGGGGACAGTGTTCGCAAGATGAATTTAATTAGGGGAGAAACTGTCGTCGGAAGGGAAAAAAAAAGGCCCAAAGATTTGGGCCGGGACCCCAGGAAGTTTGGAAAAGAAAACACGGTGGTGGTTCAGTGCGAGGATAAGGAGATACGAGCTTGGGATATGATCCAAGCAGTACATGAGGACTGTGGCGAGGGAAGCTGCTTTGCCTGCCGACCAAAGCCGAATGTTGGGTTTGAGGTGACAGTCAGTGGCCGAGGGGAGGTGGAAAGACTTTTACTCAGTTTGAACGTTGGCGATAAGTTCTTGGAGGTATCTCTGCTATATTCGGAAGAGGTCGTGGTCTCATTCTTAAACTTGCCAGTTTATATTGAGGACGATGTGCTAATCAAAAAGTTGGAGTCGTGGGACATTAAAATTTGCTCAGCAATAAAGAGGAGATACTATCCAGGAACACAGGTAGCAGATGGAACCCGTTACATAAAGGTGCGGTTCCCAAAGGGGGTAAAGTCATTACTGTACAGCATGAAATTCTAGACAATGGAAGGAGTGCAGTACTTCCGAGTACTGCATGATAACCAAGTAAAGGTTTGTTATTATTGTCTTGGACACGACCATCTTGTAAGAAACTGTCCAGACTTGTACTGTTATAATTGCAGAGAGTCTGGATACATCGCTCGGAGCTGCAAAGTGGAGAGCTGTGTGGTGTGTCACAAAGGCCCCACCCACTGTGAGTGTGAGGCAGAAGGAAGCTCTATGAGTGACGAGGAGATGGGAGAAGGAGCAGGAGGTGTGAGTGGAATGGCCGGAGGAGCGGAGCAGTCGGAGGGCACAGCTGGTAAATTGAAGGAGAAAAGAGCACAGGAAGAGGCAGAAAATTGCGGAGCAGAAAACAGGATGGAGATGGTGGAAAACACACCAAGTACAGTGGAAAAGAACAAAGACAGCAGCGGGCAGCAAGGGTCGAGTGCAGACTCGAGCCTTAATACGGTTCAGCTCTCCTTAAAGAATCTGGTGTCCGCGGGGGGAGAGGAGGCAGGAGCGGGGTGCGTGATAAATGTAAGTACTCCAAAGAAAGACGGGGAGTCGGACATCTCGGTGAGCAGGAGGAGCCAAGACAAGGAGAGGGTGCAAGAGGCAGGAGCCTTAAAGGGGCAGCAGGACGGGAGCGGCGAGACAAAGATGCCAGAAGGGAGCAATATAGGTGCACCATTGTCCCAGAGAGAGAAGGATCAGGGAGCAAGGGTCAGCGGTGGAGATGAGGTCGAAGGGAGTGACGCTGTTGGAGAAACCGCGATAGCAGGAAGACTCTCTATGGGAGATGATGTATCTGATGGGGAGCAGGCACAGAGGGATACAGAAGAGCTTAAGAGTGAGGAATTAGAGGGGGACAGAGACATGGAAGTGGGGGGTGTGGTGGCATCATGTGGAAAGAGAAAGGTTAGTGAGGGGCAGAAGGAGGGAGAAAGGGCAGCTCCTTGGCCCAAACTTAATGCAAGGAAGAGGCTGAAACAGCAGGGAAGGTTCAAACAGGAGGTGAAAAAGAGTCGGAGGCTGCAGGAAAAAGCAACAGCTAGCCAAAAAGTTGGGAAGGAGCATCAGAGGAGGGAAGGGCCAGAGATTAAATGATGGGGAGATTATCAGGCATACTTCCCTTCTTTGGAGCCATGATTACATTGGTCTCGATTAATGTGAACGGACTGAGGGGTGAGAAGAAATTGCAGCAGTTGTTGCAGGGTTTTAAAGGCAGGGACTTGTTGGGGTCGATTTGCATTGACCCGTGGAGTCGGGATTGGAGGCGTGCGGGGGGTTAAAGTCCCGAATTCGGGGGTCCCGACACCATCCCACCCCCAACCCGCCTCCATGTAAGTTTCAAAGGAGGCGGGTACCCGCCCCACACTGGGACCCGCCTACCCGAGGCGGGAAGGGATTAGTGCCAATTAACTGCCTGTTAACAGCTAGTTAACAGGCAGTTTTTAGCCTAATCCCTATTTTGAATGTTGAAATGTGGGATTCCTGACGGCTCCAAACCACGCCAAGTTACAGGAGTCGGGCCGTCGGGTTGAAGGACTTGGAGGGGTCGAGATGTCGGTGTACAGGTGAGTGATGGGTGCATGAGTGCAAAGGTAAGTGTGTTTGGTGTGTGTAAAGAAGTTTAAATTACCTGTACTTACCTTTACAGCCTTCCTTCCTTTAGGTTCGGGGAGTCCATCATCTCACCGGCACAGAAAGCAGTATGGCTGCGATCTGTCAAAAGTTATAGCCTGCAGCTTTCTGTGCCAGTGAGATTTCTAATTGAGTCTGTGTAGAAGGACTCAGGTTAGAAGTAAGACTGTCAGTGTTTGACAGCTTCAAACAGCTGTGAAACTCTGATATTTCATCTGTCAAAACACCTTGACAGATGAAATTTCAGTCTGTGACATCACCTGTTGCCGGGTGGCCCTTAATTGGCCTGCTGAGCCCGCTGGGCAGGCTCAACAAGGTCAATCAAGTTAAAATCATGTGGATTGGCCGCATCTCGATGGAGGTGGGACTACAACCCCGAAAGTTGTAGTCCCGCCTCCAACCCGACTTCTGAATGAAAATCACCCCCGTTGTGTCTGCAAGAAACCTTTTGGGATGAGGATATCCTAGAAAGAGTTCAGAAGGTTTGGAAGGGAGAGGTGTTTGCAAGTTGTGCAAACAAAAACAGTAGAGGGGTGGCTGTTTTGGTGAGTCCGTCTCATGAGTTTTTATTGAAGGTTTAGGAAGCATTTGGTTTCGGGGAAAATTTCAATAAAATGTTTTTGAAATCGATTAAACTTCTCCCTAGGTTTTATAAGGGGGTTGTAGAGACTTGGGCCCACTTTTTAAAAAGTGTGCAGTTTATGCCCAAGGGGCCTGAGGAATTTTTAGAACAGCCCTTATTTTTGAACAGGTGGGTCAACATCGAAGGAGAGGATTTATTTAATCAAGCTTTTATAAAAGCTGGTATTATATGTGTGAAAGATGTATTATACGAGGTAATTCCAGGTTGGTTGCCGGAAGCGATAGTGAGGGACATGGTGTGGGAGGAGGATCAGGAGGTAGAGGAAAAAGCAATAGGGATCATGTATGAGAAGATTGTGAGGGCAATGCCACAGGATTGGATGGAAGAAATAAATGCGGAAATCTCCAAAGGAAGTAAAATGCGTCCCGCTTTTCCATGCTTTCTGCTGGAGAAAGGGGGAGAGTTGGTCCAATTTGACAACAGTAATACTCGAGATTTCTATGAGGTATTTAGAGATTGGAGATTCAAGACACCTGCTGGTCAGGAGTTTTGGCAGAGTATATACCCACAGCTGGAATTCAACAGGATTTGGGAGGGAGTGTGGGCGAATTTTAAATGTCCAGAGTGGATTGAACTGGATTTCAAATTGGCTCATAACAGGATTTTTACCATGACGGTCTTGTGCAAGGTTGGACGAGTGGAGCCGGCAACTTGCCCAGTGTGTGGGATACGGGATGAGACTCTGTCCCATTTACTGGTGTTATGTCCACAGTTAAATGATTTTAAGTACTATGTTCGACAGTTGTGTGAAGCTTTTTTGCTGGGTGGGGACTGAAGAGCAAGAATGGGAATCCTGTGGGACTCAATTTTGAGATGGGGATTGCAGGAGAGTCTGCCTGAGTCTAGCGGAGCGGCAATTAATTTAATGTTCAGTTTGGCTAGATTCGTGATTGTGCAAAGAAGGAATGCTCTGTTTTTTAAGGGGAGGAGAATCAATCTGAAAGAGTATTTTAAATACAAGCTAAAAGATCATTATAAGGCTCTGTGGATGTTTTATTCAGAAAGGAATTTAAAGATAGTATTTTACAATCAATTTTTAAAGCACAATTGATTAATATATGTTACAGGAGACAAATTAAACTTCAGGTTTTGATGTTAAAATGTGGTGGCAGAATGGCTGTGCAGAGCAACGGAATGGAATTGTATGATACAATGAAATGATCACGATGTTGTAAATGTTCTTAATGTTCAATAAAGTATATTAATAATAAAAAAAGTGGGTAGCACACTCGCCTCTGAGTGAGAAGGTTGTGGGTTCAAGCCCCACTCCAGAGACTTGAGCACGAAAATCCAGGCTGACACTCCAGTGCAGTGCAGAGGGAGTGCTGCACTATTGGAGGTGCCATCTTTCAGATGAGACGTTAAACCGAGGCCCCGTCTGCCCTGTCAGGTGGACGTAAAAGATCCCATGGCACTATTTTGTCCTGGCCAATATTTATCCCTCAATCAACATCACTAAAACAGTTTATCTGGTCAGTATCACATTGCTGTTTGTGGGAGCTTGCTGTGCGCAAATTGGCTGCTGCGTTTCCCACATTACAACAGTGACTACACTCCAAAAGTACTTCATTGGCTGTAAAGTGCTTTGAGACGTCCAGTGGTTGTGAAAGGCGCTATATAAATGCAAGTCTTTCTTTCTTTTACTCTCTTCATTACAATCCTTCTTTATTTTAATCAATTACTACTCAGACTGTTCCTCTTAAACTCCAAATCTGCTATCCTATATGCTCTTTCCGCTTCCCTCCATCCTCACTGTGTTGAAATCGAGACTTGTCACCACATCTTCTACAATGACTCATACTATCCTCCGATGGTGGATCTTCTTCCCTCCCTCAGTTTTCCCTCCTTTCTATAATCAATACATTTAAAAAACCCAAACTCTGGGTCACCTAATGGTTACTTATTGATTTATCACATTTTCTCGCCAACTTTTTCACCCTCGGTGATTTTCTGCACCATAGGCCCAAGCCCTTGATCTGTGTTTCTCAGTAACAGAAACCAATGCTGTTGGCCAAATGGTTAGCTAATGGTCATGAATTAAAATGTACTGGCACAAATATTCTTCTTAGGGATGGCCATCGTGCAGTCTCAACCAGTTAGTTTTCCCTGTTCCAATGAAATTCGGCTGGAGTCTGCTCTATAGAAACATGTTATTGCGGTTAGGAAATGGTAGGATATGTAGAGGATACCTAATGGGAGACAGTGGGCCATCTCGCTTATTCTATGAATCAGGAACCCTTAATAATTCAAGAGTGAGTTTATGACGATTTTCTTCATGAATTAAGTAAACTGGATTTACACAATTCCTTGCTGTGTATTTTTCCCATAAGTGTTTTATTTTAAATTTAATTTTACTCACTATTATTACAAGCATGTCAAGGCTTTGGAGAGGGTTTAGAGGAGATTTACTAGAATGGTACCAGGGATGAGGGACTTCAGTTATGTGGAGAAATGAGAGAAGATCGGATTGTTTTCTTTAGAGCAGAGAAGGTTAAGGGGAGATTTAATATAGGTGTTCAAAATGTTGAGGGGTATTGATAGAGTACATAGGGAGAAACTGTTTCTACGGTCATAGGGTCAATAGCCAGAGGGCACAGATTTAAGATAATTGGCAAAAGAACCAGAGGGGAGATGAGGAGAATTTATTTTTATGCAGCGAGTTATGATGATCTGGAATGCATTACCTGAAAGGGTGGTGGCATCAGATTCAATAGTAACTTTCAAAAGCAAATTGGACAAATACAGGAAAAGGAAAAATTTACAGGGCTACAGGGAAAGAGCAGGTGAGTGAGATGAATTGGATAGCTCTTTCAAAGAGCCGGCACCAGCACAGTGGGCTGAATGGCCTCCTCCTGTGCTGTATGATTCTAGGTAGGATGACTTAATACTCTTTCTGACAAGGTCCCACATGGCAGGCTGGTCAGAAAATTTAAAGCCCATGGGATACAAGGGAAAGTGGCAAGTTGCATCCAAAATTGGTCAGTGACAGGAAGAAAAGCATAACGGTCGATGGGTGTTCTTGTGACTGGAAGGCTGTTTCCAGTGGGGTTCCACAGGGCTCAGTACTAGGTCCCTTGCTTTGTGGTATACATCAATGATTTAGACTTCAATGTAGGGGGCATGATTAAGAAGTTTGTAGATGATACAAAAATTGGCCGTGTGGTTGATAGTGAGGATGAAAGCTGTAGACTGCAGGAGGATATCAATGGAGTGGTCAGGTAGGCAGAAAGGTGGCAAATGGAATTCAATCCGGAGAAGTGTGAGGTAATGCATTTGGGGAGGGCTAACAAGGCAAGGGAATACACAATACGTGGTAGGGTACTGAGACATGTAGAGGAACAGAGGGACCTTGGAGTACATGTCCACAGATCCCTGAAGGTAGCAGGACAGGTAGATAAGGTGGTTAAGAAGGCATACAGGATACATTTCTTTATTAGCCAAGGCATAGAATACAAGAGCAGGGAGGTTATGCTTCAACTGTATAAAACACTAGTTAGGCCACAGCTAGAGTACTGCATACAGTTCTGGTCACCACATTACAGGAAAGATGTGATTGCACTAGAGAGGGTACAGAGGAGATTTATGAGGATGTTGCCGGGAATAGAGAGTTTTAGCTATGAGGAAAGATTGGATAGACTGGGGTTGTTTTCTTTGGAGCAGAGGAGGCTGAGCAGAGATTTAATTGAGGTGTATAAAATTATGAGGAGCCTAGATAGAGTGGATAGAAAGGACCTATTTCCCTTAGCAGAGCGGTCAATAACCAGGGGGCATAGATTTAAAGTAATTGGTAGAAGGATTAGAGGGGAGTTGTGGAGAACAATTTTCACCCAGAGGGTTGGGGGGGTGGGTGGTGGGAGGGGTCTGTACCTCACTGCCTGAAAGGGTGGTAGAGGCAGAAACCCTCATCACATTTAAAATGTACTTGGATATGCACTTGAAGTGCTGCAACCTACAGGGCTACGGACCAAGACCAGGAAAGTGGGATTAGGCTGGATAGCGCTTTTTCGGCCGGCACAGACACGATGGGCCAAATGGTATCCTTCTGTGCCGTAAATTTCTATGATTCTATGATACTCCCTAATGTGAGTTATTTGATATCTGCCTCCTCAATCCCAAGGTGTCTGCTCACCATCCTGGGAAAAAAACAAATATATATATTTTTTATATTTTCTCTTGGGATTTATTTATTATGGCAAAGCATTTATTGCCCATCTATGATTGCTTTGAGGGCATTTATAGTCAACCAAATATTGTGGGGCTGAAGTCACATGTAGGCCAGACCAGGTAGATGTGGCAGGTTCTCTTGCTGAATTCAATTTCAGAATTTACCCTGGGTGGGATTATAAACTCATGACCTCCGGGTTACTCGTCCAGTACCATACTCTACTAATTAAGCAGTAGACACCTCTAGCCTAAACAAGTGGCTGTGGAATAACACTCCAGTATAAGCCACTGCCTTAAAGGGGGGGACAGAAAGGAAATTGAGTGGAAATTAAATATACGAGTTAGCACTCTGTTGATTAATTCTATCCAGCAGAATGTGGTAGAGCTTGAGCTAAAAAATGCAGGTCTAGAAATTCGTTCGGGCCAGTTTTCAAGTGTCAAAATGGGCGCAGGGAACAATCCCTGTGCCTGAAAGGAGGCCCGAAGATCGTGGAAAATTGGTCCTCGGGCCTCATCTAAAGAATGGTGGTGAGCTGTCGCCACTGTCACACCTCCACAGGCAGCTCGCCCAGCTGAACAATCGAACTTTGGACTGCCTGAGGGGAGCGGGAAGGGGGCTCATCGCAGCCAGCAGAAACGCACGGTATTTTGAATGGGCTGCGCTGCCCCTTAAAGCGGCTACACGCCCAAATAAAATGAAAGGGAACATTGGTAGAGACTGCCCAACTCACTTTACTCATGGCTAATAGAGAGGAGACTTTCTCTGGGTAAATCAAACTCAGCTTGCCAATGAGAAAAGGAAAGTTGTCTAACTCACTGCATCACTCAGTCCCCTATTTCTTTTTCATGTGGTAGAAGTTTAGTTTAATTTTATTTATTACAGATAGGAAGTACTGTACTTACAGTGAGGTCACCTGACTTTTCTAAAGGCCACCAACCCCGCAGACGTTTTTGCTGAAATATGGAGATAAGTTTAGTCTCAGAATCCTTTGCGATCATATCCAAGTCACATTTCTTAGCTGCTTTTGCACCATTAGGAAATCCATTCAGATCAAGTTCCACAGATCCTACAAACAGAAGGGGTCAGAAAAATACAAATGCACATGAAAAACTGCTTACATTGGATAAGTCCCTTCAGGTTATGGACAATGTTGTGAAGTGAATATTTTATCCATTCCCTTTTTTCAATCGTCTCTACATTTTAAATCCTACTTTTTTTTCCCCGCAGTTACCGTGCATCACCACATTCTCCACCAGTGGAGAAGCCAGGCCAACAGTCAACAGAAGAAGCAGGGAAAACAACCAATGAATTTGTGGCAACATTTACATTCAGGATGCTTGGAAGGAGCTAGTTTAACTTGGAAGGAGCTGGATGAAAATTACTACCAATCATTTAAAAAATCTGAGATTCATTCCCCTGAAGATGTAAAAATGACTTTGTCTCAGAACCTATTTGGGCAGAAAAATAAGTCACTGATAATGGCACTAACTTTATTCATTCACATTCATGACAACAGTAAAATATACCTGTAAATGCCGAGAGGTGTGCAATCAGTGGCCCAGCAGAGCACAAGGGGAAGCTAGATAAGTACATGAAGGAGAAAGCAATAGAAGGATATGCTGATAGGGTGAGATGAAGAGGTGTGGGAGGAGGCTCGTGTGGAACATAAACACCGGCATGGACCAGTTGGGGTGAATGGGCCATTTCTGTGCTGTAAATTCTATGGGGGCGATTTTCCCTGGATACCTTAGGCGGTAAAGAGCTTCCAAGGTGGCCAAGATGGGGTCTTAAGCTGAAAAAATGTTTTTGCCCGCATTTTACGCAAGACGCCATCTTGGCAAAGGAGTTGAAGCTTGCGCTAGGAATGGCCGCCCGAAGGATCGTTAGGGGGTTGACTGCCACTTAAGTTGCCTGCTAGCGCTCATTAAGGAGGCTGCATGGCATTTTGCTGGCCAGCGCGTGACCTAACGCCCTCTCATAATAGCGACCAGCTGATTGGGAGTAAACAAGTCGTTCCTGAGGATTTTGAGCGCTACTTAAAGGTATATCCCCTTTTACTGTTCACTTGCTGCTGGACTTTTGAAGAGGACTTTTGAGACACATCGGGAGACTTTGTGGGACACATTGTCAAGACTTCACCAACACTCGAGCAACATTTATTCTGGAAATTCTCTGAGGACTTCACCTATAAAGATTAAGTGCTGTGCTACTCTCTCTTATTGGACACCTTATAGGAGTCACCAGGAGAAAGGGAGTGCTTGGTGTTGTGTCTGTGTATAATAAGACACAGAGTGCAGGAGAAACGGTACAACAGGTGTTTACTCAACGTGGCTCACAGTGGAACTGCCTGTACAGATTACTACTCAGTGCTATATACAGGTGTGGTCACTGCCGGTACTACAGTATACATGAGCTGTAAAAAGTAGCTCCCCCCCCTTAAAGGTATACACATTACAATTCCTCCCCTTTTAGATTAACAGTACCATAACACTCATTTAACTATTAAATATCAAACTAATTACAATTAACACTTTTAACATGCAACATTAGCTGAAAATAGTCTATTTATATATTCAGTCTTTGGGGAGGCCTCCTGATCCTTTCTGGATAGCGCCTTTCCCGAGTGTCTTGCTCTTGGTGCGGAGGCGATTCTGGCCCCCTGTCGTCGGTTGGTTCATCAGCTTCCAATGCTACTGTTTCTGGGGTAGATGCGACCCGTATGTCAGGTTCATCACCAGGTACGTATGGGTGAGGCGTGGGGTTGACTTGTTGCTGTGACTCTAGGATCTGGTCAGCATGGCGTCTCACGATGCTCTCCCCAACGTCCACTGTGTACATTAGTGGGCCCTGCCGTGTGCATATCGTTCCTGGCTGCCATTTTTCTGTTCAGTAGTCGCGGGCCAAGACTGGTTGCCCTACATTGAAGCTCCTTGTTGGCTTCTCATGGATGTGCTGGAATTGCTTACTCTCAACATCTCTTCGTACGTTTGGTCTGAGCAAACCCAAGCGAGATCTTAACCTTCAGTTAAAGAACATCATGGCTGGGGCCTGGTTGGTGACTGCATGTGTCGCATTCTGGTAGGCGAACAGGAAATTGTCCACCTTGTGCTGCAGCGGAATGTTGTCATTGTACATAGCCTTTATTGCCTTCTTAAAGGTTTGTACGAACCTCTCAGCCAATCCATTTGTGGCTGGATGATACGGGGCGGATGTGTAATGCCTTACCCCATTCTTTTTCAAGGACCTCCTGAACTCTTCGGACACAAACTGTGGTCCGTTGTCGGAGCAAATCTGTTCTGGCAAGCCATTCCTGGCAAAAATGGTCCGTAGGACTGCAATAGTTTTCTCCGTGGTGGTGGAGGACATTTTGATGACCTCAGGCCATTTCGAGTGCGCATCCACGGCTATTAAAAACATTGAGTCCATGAATGGACCAGCAAAATCAATATGCACCCGTTGCCATGGAGATGAGGGCCGCTCCCATGGGTGTAGAGGGGCCTGTGGTGGTGCATTTTGGACTTTCTGGCATCCTGAGCAGCTCTTGGTCAGGTCCTCGATTTGTTTATCGATTCCCGGCCACCACACATAAGCCCTGGCTAGGCTTTTCATTTTTACCCCTCCCAGATGACCCTCATGAAGCTCATTGAGCACTCTATCCCTTAACTTGGGTGAAATTACCACTCGGGATCCACACATCAAGGTCCCCCGGCACACTGACAGCTGTTCTCTCCTTGTCGAGAATGCTGGCAACAGTGAGTCGCCATGTGCTGGCCATCCCTTCACCGTCAAATCATATACCCGAGACAGTGTCGGGTCATTTCGGGTTTCCTTTTCGATACAAGCGTTAGTTACCGGTAGGTATTCAACTATAGTCGAATGGAATATTTCGACAGGATCCACTGCTGGTGCTTCCTCCGCAGTAGGCAGTGGCAGGCGTGATAGCCCATCAGCATTTCCATGCTGTTTCGTGCCCTTATATTCAATCTCATAGTGGTGCGCCCCTAGAAAAAGTGACCATCTTTGTAGTCGTTGCGCAGTCATCACCGGAACGCCCTTCTTCGGATTAAAAATGGAGACAAGAGGCTGGTGATCAGTCAGCAAGGTGAATTTCTGCCTGTGCAGATAGTGATTGAACTTTTTCACTCCCCACACTAGGCTGAGGGCCTCCCTGTCAATCTGGGCGTAGTTACGCTCGGCTGAGGTTAGTGATCGTGACGCAAAGGCTATTGGCCTCTCTGAGCCGTCCGAGAATTTGTGCGACAGCACCGCTCCAATGCCGTAGGGTGATGCATCACATACCAACCGAATTGGTAATGCCGGGTTGTAATGGGCCAATGCCTCTTTTGATGTGATTAGTGTTTTGCTCTTCTGGAAAGCTCGTCTACATTCGTCACTCCACTTCCATGGCACCCCAGTTTGCAGTAGGGTGTTCAGTGGGTGTAGTATTGTAGACAAATTTGGCAAGAACTTATGGTAGTAGTTTGCCAGCCCGAGGAACGACCTCAGTTGTGACACATTTTCCGGTGCTGGAGCCTTGACTACTGCCTCAATCTTCTCTGGGGACTTATGTAGCCCCTCTTTATCGATAACGTGGCCACAATACGAGATCTGTTTTCTAAAAAACTCGCATTTGGGGTGGTTAGCTCGGAGCCCATATTCCTGCAATCTAGTGACCACCTGCTCCAGGTTGGCAAGGTGATCACTGTCATTTTCGCCCGTGACCAGGATGTCGTCCAAATAACACTGGGTCCCTGGGATCCCTTGCAGGGCTTGTTCCATTGCCCTCTGCCAAATAGCCGGAGCTGATGCTACCCCGAATACCAGCCAGTTGTATTGGTAGAGACCTTTATGGGTGTTGATTGTGAGGTATTTTTTTGATGCTTCTGCTACCTCCATTTGCAGATACGCCTGGGCCAGATCAATCTTAGTGAAGCGTTTCCCTCCAGATAGCGAGGCGAAAATATCTTCAATCCGCGGAAGTGGATATTGTACGGTGTGAAGGATCGGGTTCACTGTTACCTTAAAGTCCCCACAGATGCGAACCTTCCTTGGTTCCCCAGGCGTGCTGCTCAACGACTTTTTCATCACAGGGATGATGGATGTAGCCCACTCGCTCCAGTCTACCTTGGACAGTACACTTGAATGTTCCAGACTCTCAAGCTCTGCTTCGACGGCTGGGCGGATCGCATAAGGTCTGGCCTTAAAAAATTTTGGGCTTGCGTTTTCTTCAATTTTAATCATTGCTGTCATGCCTTTTAGTGTTCCGAGTCCTTGCTGGAACACACACTTCTTTCATGTCAGTTAGGATCTTTGACAGTCGCCCAGGTGTGACATCGTCATCCTTTTTGTCAGCCACAGTCAGTGCCTGTATGGAATGCCAATCCAGTTGTATTTTTCGGATCCATTCACGTCCCAGTAATGGTGGTCCTCCATCTTGCAATACATACAGGTCTAGTTTTGGTGTTTCCTTAACGTTATATATAACGGTCACCCTTATTTTTCCTTTGGGGTAGACTTTTTGCCCCGTGTACGTCTTCAAAATAATTTTTGTGTCTCTCAAGGGTATGTGTGAGAATAGCCGCTCATAGTCCCGTCGGTTTATGACTGTTAGGGCTGATCCTGTGTCCAATTCCATCTTTACCTGGACTCCTGCTATCTTGAGAGTGACCCAAATGGTTCGGTGATCCTCCGTTGTGATCACATTATTTAGTTTCAGACAACTCAGTTCCCTGCTTTTGGAGCCGTTATCACTCTTTTGTTCGTCTGAACTATTCTCCGTCATCTTATGTACCTTCTTGTGCTTTCCTTTGGTAGGTTTCTTATTGCTGGTTTTCTTTCCCGACCTGCAGACTCGTGCTATGTGTCCTACTTTTCCACACTGTCTGCACACTTTGTCTTTGAACCAGCAATCATTCTGGTCGTGCGTTGTTCTGCCGCAGCGATAGCACTTCTCTGTTCCATATGACATTTCGTTTGTGCCATATTCTTGCGGTCTCTGTTGTATCTCTACAGTGCCCCGTGCTGCTGCTTCATATGATACCGCAATGCTGAAAGCCTTTTCCAGCGTAAGGTCCTTTTCAGATAAAAGCCGTTTCTGGGTTCCTTCACTTTGAAGCCCACACACAAACTTGTCCCTTAAGGTATCTGCCAGTCCCGCTCCAAACTGGCAGTGTTTCGATAGTTTGCGCAGTTCTGTTAAATAATCAGCATTGCTTTCATCCTTATGCTGGTTCCGTCTGTGAAACTTGAATCTTTCTGCTATCAGCAGCGGTGTGGGGTTTAAATGTTCCTGTAGTATCGTTACTATGTCTTCAAAACTCTTTTCCATTGGCTTCGTTGGGGTTACTCGATTTTGTAATAACCCATACGTCTTTTCACCCATTAAATTTAACGATGCTGACGCTTTCTTGTCATCTGACACCTCATTTGCCTTGCAGTACACCTCTATTCGTTCGACATATGTAGTCCAATCTTCGACTTCATTGTCAAATGCGGTGATACTGCCACTCTTCGGCATTTTGGGTGTGGTTTAAAATGGCGTCTCCCAATGGCTTAAAATGGCATCTCCCACGCTTTCCTTCCTCCCCCGCTGCTGCCAACGCCGCTCCCGGCGGTTCTCGTGGCAATGGCAGCGCCCTGTAGGTTTCGCGCGCTTCTCCTGCGCTGCTGCCAACGCCGCTCTCGGCGGTCCTCGTGGCAATGGCGGCGTCTCGCGGGTTTCTACGCGTCTCTCTCTCCCTCTCCGACGCTGCTCAGCCCCTGAACACCGGCTGTGCCCTGTGCGCTCTGCCCTCGCTCTCTCTCTCCCCCGTCGACGCTGCTCGGCCCTTTGCTGTGCATCTCGGTCGGGCTCTAACCCGTCGCTGTCCGGGAAGGGTCTGCGCACTACCTGTTGCCAGCCCGTTTCGCTGGACCACCTCGACTGGAAAGCCAAGCCTGGCTCTCGACAGCCTCCCCCGCAATTCTCGAGTCTCTGCTGGATGACTGGGCGGTTGCCCGTGGTCGACGCCCGAGTCTCTGGCTTTGACCTCCAATCCACTGATCTCCAGGAATGAATCCCCGGGAGGTGATGCAGAGTTGCAGGTAGGTTCGAACTTGCCTTGTCGCCAATGTTGTGTCTGTGTATAATAAGACACAGACTGCAGGAGAAACGGTACAACAGGTGTTTACTCAACGTGGCTCACAGTGGAACTGCCTGTACAGATTACTACTCAGTGCTATATACAGGTGTGGTCACTGCCGGTACTACAGTATACATGAGCTGTAAAAAGTAGTTCCCCCCTTAAAGGTATATACATTAGACTTGGTCATCGCTATCGTGCTAGGGGTCCCCCTTGGTCTCCAGGAGGAATGGGAGGAGGACGAGGACATGAGGCCAGGCAGAGCAGCACCAGCTGCTGCAGGAGGGAGGGACAGGAGGCCGAGGTGGACTCCTTCCCCCATCTGCGGGTACAGGACATCCCCCCTCCTCCAGGACCTCCAGTGCCACGTTTGAGAACCTGTGTGTCCTCTCACTTGGTCCCTTAGCCATCCTGAAATGTGCCGCTGTGTGTCATCCAGCACACTCCACACCTTCAGTGGAAGTGGGTGCGTCGAGCCCACATATACTGCTTCACGAAAATTGTGTCTAATCAGCACTTGAGTGCTATACCTGCAGGTGTCTGCTTTAGCACCTCCAAGCAACTTCAAATTATGGTAATCAGCAATTAGGACCAAAATTGCGTGCTAAAACCAGACTTTCAAAAAGGCGCGTGTTATTAGCACAACATCCATTTAGCACCCATTTTTGCCCTTTCACCAAAATAAACCCCTATGCAGTGAGTTGTTATGATCTGGAATGCACTGCCTGAAAGAGTGGTGGAAGCAGATTCAATAGTAACTTTCAAAAGGGAATTGGATAAATACTTGAAGGAGTAAAAATTGCAGGGCTATGGGGAAAGAACAGGGGAGTGGGATTATTTGGATAGCTCCAGAGGCACGGTGGACCAAATGGCCTCCTTCTGTGCTATATCATTCTATGATTCTTTCTGAGCCCAGAAATGACACCATGAGCTAAGTGGTTACCTGTCCATGCTGGGAGGGATCCTTCTTCACAGCTTCATGCCACTTTTGTAGGAGGAGCTAGGGCAGGATGGGATGGGCAGATTAGAAGATTTCCCTGGTGGTGTCATCACCACTACCGTGAGTTGAACAAAGAGGTCAGAGGACAAATTTGAATAGTTGAAATTTGGAACTATAATATCTACAAACACATTGCCACAAGATCCCGGGAGGCCAATCAGAGAATCTGGATGAATTCTAGAATAAGGAAAATAATGCGGTGGACACCAATATTGAATACTTCCATTTTTTTCAAGATAAAAATGATCTGACAATCGATCCCTTTGAAATTATTTACTTCAGAATTGTGGGTAAGTGAGCGAAGGGTGTATTCAAACAGCAACCCTTGCTGATTTTTCCCCTCCCTAGAAGGGTGCTAAGGCCAATTGTTGTATCTCTATTACATGATGCTATCCAAGAGGTTTTGCCTTCAATTAAATGTGGGAAATGAAGTCTCTAACATGAACACTGTTTTCTAAATAAGCAAATTCTGACCCAATTTAGATTTTGATCAGCTTTATCTCTACTCTGGATACAAAGCTAAAGTAGAATTGAGGAAAACTAACTGAACCGGTTTCATACCCTGTATAATGCCAACAACTAGCATTTCTGTAATCTTTACCCAAAACATCAAACTATCTCCCTACTTACAGAGATGCTCACACACTTGCTGCGTATGTCCAGCGTTTGCTGTTTTTATTTCTGACTTCTAGCATTTGCAATTAGCGTGGTAGGTTTTCCCCTGGAGTTACGCTGGGAAGCCCTGTTTCTGAGCTGCGGCACTATTTCCAGGATGTCCCATCAGAACTGATGGGGTGGGAGGAGGTTATAACATGCCCACCTATACACAAGTGGGCACATTGAAATAATAAAGGAATGACAAAAATACGTCATCCAACGTATAATCCGCCATTTATGCCATTGCAATGCTGGCCTGAGGGATCCCGATTCATCACCGGCATTTACTGCAAGGGTCACTTCAAATGTAAGTTCCCCAAAAACCGATGTCATCAATTTTTTTTTAATGTACTTGTACTTGGGATGTGGACAATGCTAGCAAAGTGGTGTTTATTGCCCATCCCTAGTTGCCCTGAAGAACCAATCACGTAGTGTGGGACTGGAGATATATGTAGGCCAGGCCGGCTAAAGTTCGAACGGCTCGCTTCCCTAAAGGACATTAGTAGGCCAGTTGAGTTTTGACAACAGGATGAACATAAGAACATAAGAAGTAGGAGCAGGAGTAGGCCATACGGCCCCTCGGGCCTGCTCCGCCATTCAATAGGATCATGGCTGATCCGAACCTAGACTCACGTCCACTTCCCTGCCCACTCCCCGTAACCCCGAATTCCCTTATCAGCTAGGAAACTGTCTATCTCCATTTTAAATTTATTTAATGTCGCAGCTTCCACAGCTCTCTGAGGTAGCAAATTCCATAGATTTACTGCCCTCTGAGTGAAGAAGTTGCTCCTCATCTCAGTTTTGAAAGGGCAGCCCCTTATTCTAAGATTATGCCCCCTAGTTCTAGTCTCACCCATCAGTGGAAACATCCTCACCGCATCCACCCGATCAAGCCCCCTCACAATCTTATATGTTTCGATAAGATTGCCTCTCATTCTTCTGAATTCCAATGAGTAGAGGCCCAACCTACTCAACCTTTCCTCATAAGTCAACCCCCTCATCTCCAGAATCAACCGAGTGAACCTTCTCTGAACTGCCTCGAGAGCAAGTATATCTTTTCTTAAATATGGAAACCAAAACTGTACGCAGTATTCCAGGTGTGGCCTCACCAGTACCCTGTATAACTGAAGCAAGACTTCCCTGCTTTTATACTCCATCCCCCTTGCAATAAAAGCCAAGATTCCATTGGCCTTCCTGATCACCTGCTGTACCTGCATACTAACCTTCTGTGTTTCATGCACCAGGATCCCCAGATCCCTTTGTACTGTAGCACTTTGCAGTTTCTTTCCATTTAGATAATAACTTGCTCTTTGATTTTTTCTGCCAAAGTGCATAACCTCACACTTTCCAACATTATATTCCATCTGTCAAATTTCTGCCCACTCACTTAGCCTGTCTATGTCCTTTTGCAGGTTTTTTATGTCCTCCTCACTCACTGCTTTCCCTCCCATCTTTGTATCGTCGGCAAACTTGGATACGTTGCACTCCGTCCCTTCCTCCAAATCGTTAATATAGATTGTAAAGAGTTGGGGTCCCAGCACTGACCCCTGCAGAACACCACTCGTCACTGATTGCCAACCTGAGAATGAACCATTTATCCCAACTCTCTGTTTTCTGTTAGATAGCCAATCTTCCACCCATGCCAGTATATTGCCCCCAACCCTGTGATTTTTTATCTTGTGCAGTAATCTTTTGTGTGGCACCTTGTCAAATGCCTTTTGGAAGTCCAAATACACCACATCCACTGGTTCCCCTTTATCCACTCTGTTTGTTACGTCCTCAAAGAATTCGAGCAAATTTGTCAAACATGACTTCCCCTTCATAAAACCACGCTGACTCTGTCTGATTAAATTATGCTTATCCAAATGTCCTGTTACTGCTTCCTTAATAATGGACTCCAACATTTTACCAACCATAGCCGTTAGGCTAACTGGTCTATAGTTTCCAGCCTTTTGTCTACTTCCCTTTTTAAATAAGGGCGTTACATTAGCAGTTTTCCAATCTGCTGGGACCTTTCCTGAATCCAGGGAGTTTTGGAAAATTACCACTAATGCATCCACAATCCCTACCGCTACTTCTCTCAAGGCCCTAAGATGTAAGCCATCAGGTCCAGGGGATTTATCCGCCTTTAGTCCCATTATCTTACCGAGTACAAACTCCTTAGTGATTTTAATCATGTTTAACTTGGTGGCATAGTGGTTAGCACTGTTGCCTCACAGCACCAGAGACCCGGGTTCAAATCCGGCCTCGGGCGACTGTCTGTGTGGAGTTTGCACATTCTCCCCGTGTTTGCGTGGGTTTCCTCCGGGTGCTCCGGTTTCCTCCCACAGTCCAAAGATGTGCGGGTTAGGTTGATTGGCTATGATAAATTGACCCTTAGTGTTAGGGGGATTAAATACGTGGAGTTACGGGGATAGGGTGGGATATGTGTTGGTGTAGGGGTTGCAGGGATCGGGTGGGATATGTGTCGGTGCAGGCTTGATGGGCCGAAATGGCCTCTATCTGCACTGTTGTGATTCTGTGATTTCTGTGAACTCCTCCCCCCCATAGCCCCCTGTTTGTCCAGTGTTGGGATATTTTTAGTGTCCTCTACTGTAAAGACTGATACAAAATATTTGTTCAGCGTTTTTGCCATCTCCATGTTCCCCACCGCTAATTTCCCGGTCTCGTCCTCTAAGGGACCAACATTCACTTTAGCCACCCTTTTTCTTTTTATATAACTGTAGAAACTCTTGCTATCTGTTTTTATATTTTTTGCTAGTTTACTTTTATAATCTATCTTCCCTTTCTTAATTAATCTTTTAGTTATTCTTTGCTGGCTTTTAAATGCTTCCCAATCTTCTATCCTCCCATTAGATTTGGCTACTTTATATGCCCTTGTTTTCAGTCAGATACTATCCTTTATTACTTTACTTAGCCACGGATGGCTGTCTTTTCTTTTACGCTCCTTTTTCCTCAGTGGAATATATTTTTCACAGAAATCACAGAAACCCCACAGTGCAGATAGAGGCCATTTCGGCCCATCGAGCCTGCACCGACACATATCCCACCCAATCCCCGTAACCCCTACACCAACACATATCCCACCCTATCCCTGTAACCCCATGTATTTAATCCCCCTAACACTAAGGGTCAATTTATCATAGCCAATCAACCTAACCCGCACATCTTTGGACTGTGGGAGGAAACCGGAGCACCCGGAGAAAACCCACGCAAACACGGGGAGAATGTGCAAACTCCACACAGACAGTTGTGAAGTATCACCTTGAATGTACACCACTGCTCATGTACCGTCTTACACTTTAATCTATTTCCCCAGTCCACTTTAGTCAACTCTGCTCTCATACCTTCATAGTCTCCTTTATTTAAGCTTAGTACGCTGGTTTGAGATCCAACTCTCTCACCCTTCAACTGAATTTGGAATTCAACCATGTTATGGTCACTCATTCCAAGGGGATCCTTTACTAGGACATTTTTTATTAATCTTGTCTCATTACACAGGACCAGATCTAAGATTGCCTGCCCCCTGGTTGGTTCAGTAACGTACTGCTCAAGGAACCCGTCCCTAATGCACTCTATGAACTCTTCCTCAAGGCTGCCCTGCCCAATTTGATTTGTCCAGTCAATATGAAAGTTAAAATGCCCCATGATTATAGCTGTTCCCTTATTACAAGCCCCAACTATTTTCTGATTTATACTTCGACCAACAGAGTTGCAACTGTTAGGAGGCCTATAGACTACGCCCACTAGTGACTTTTTCCCCTTATTATTCCTTATCTCCACCCAAACCATTTCACTATCCTAATCCATTGACCCAATATCATTTCTCACTATTGCAGTGATTCCATCCTTTATTAACATAGCCACCCCACCTCCCTTTCCTTTCTGTCTGTCCTTCATAATTGTCAAATACCCCTGGATGTTTAGTACCCAGTCATGGTCACCTTGCAGCCATGTCTCCGTAATGGCCACCAGATCATACCCATGTGTAGTTATTTGTACCATCAACTCGTCTATTTTGTTACGAATGCTGCGTGCATTCAGATAAAGAACTTTAAAATATGTTTTGTGACAATTTATTCCTGCTTTTACCCCCTTTACTACTTTAAAATGGCGGCTTTAACGGTCAACTTTTTCAGTTGCCAACCCACAAATCACCAGATTTATCAAACTTAATTTCAGAAAGTGCCATGGTGGGTTTTCAACTCACCACTTCTGGGTTGCTAGGCATGTACAAAAACCACGAGTGTAACATAGACTGGCAGAGGCTTAGGTACCAAGTTTTTTTACATTTAAACTTTTGCGCCCGCAGAGCTGCACTGTTCCAGGCGATCAGGGCCCAGCACGAACAATTACTGCTCCTAATCCAGGTAGTCTTCAAAAATAGACTTTAAATGACTGTGAGGCTAAAAAAAAACATCCGCTGTCAAGAGTGCATCTTTGTGGTAGGTAGAAGTCTCACCATGCCGAAGGTGCTCCCAATTCCTCAAAAGCGGAAGATCTAAACCCTTGTCTTTTTATGTCTATTGATTGCCTTGGAGTTAGATTTGAAATCAGGTTTCCGATATGAAAGGACAATATTTCAACACAGTGAGCTCCCAAATTCTTTCTTTAAGCTTCTGCAAGAAAAACAGGAAGCATTCCAAGTTACTGGCTTACCTAGGAAGTCATCAGAAGAAAGCCTCTCAAAATCCCAGACTTGAAGTACAAGGACTGCGGGAACTTTGCGTTCAGTCTTGTCTAAAGAGAAAATGGATTCCCTTTTGCATACGACCATCTGTTTCTCCGCAGGTATGTAGTTGAAAGGAAAAATAAAGCGCCAATTGAAGTTTCCAGTCCCAGTCAAGGAGTTGTAATGCACATCTGTTTCTTTCTTATCCTCTTCTTTTCCCTTTAGCCAGCTAAAAGAAAGAGTGTTTGAAATGTTAAAAGTATTTTGCACCCGAGACAAGTACACACTGCTAGAGAGAATAAGGCTCCTACATCTTGTCCAGAATCCAATAGGATTCCAACTGTCCAATGTTTTTATGAATAAGAACATAAGAACATAAGAAATAGGAGCAGGAATACGCCACTTGGCCCCTCAAGCCTGCTCCGCCATTCAATAAGATCATGGCTGATCTTGGGCTCAAAGCCACTTCCCAGCCCGCTCCCCATAACCCTTCACTCCCTTATCTTGCAAAAATTTGTCTATCTCCACTTTAAATGTATTTAATGACCCAGCCTCCTCCGCTCTCTGGGGCAGAGAATTCCACAGATTTACGACCCTCTGAGAGAAGTTCCTCCTCATCTCAGTTCTAAAAGGGCGACCCTTTATTCTGAGACTGTGCCCCCGAGTTCTAGATTTCCCCACGAGGGGAAACATCCTCTCTGCCTCTACCTTGTCGAGTCCCCTCAGTATCTTATATGTTTCGATAAGATCACCTCTCATTCTTCTAAATTCCAATGAGTATAGGCCCAGCCTGCTCAACCTTTCCTCAGAAGTCAGCCCCCTCATCTCTGGAATTAACCTAGTGAATCGTCTCTGAATTGCCTCCAATGCAAGTATTTCCTTCCTTAAATAAGGAAGGATATACTTGAAATTTGAAACATTTAGACTCACTTGCCGATTTGTACAGGTAATAGAAAAGGTTAACCCGGAACACTGGATTGTGTGCAGGAGCCGCCAGAGGACTGCACAGTCTGTGATGTCCTGGACTTTGGAAAAACATGGGGTTAAACTTTAACTTGGGCCCACTGTCTTAAATGGGGCGGCAGAGATCTGAAAATGACTCACCGCCCCGTTTAGGCCAGCGTTCCGGCTGCTGCCCCCATCAAAGGGGCCAACGCATCTGCCTGGCTCGGGCAGTAGTCCCTTTTAATATGCGAATTGGGGTCCTATGACATAGATGGGACCCTGATTGCCACTTTAGAACTAAACTGGGTGGAGCGTGTGCCATGGACTTCTGAAGAGGAGCCCAAAGGTAGTGTTAAGTCTGTGTGTTATAGTGATAATTACTACACAGACTACAAGAGTAAATTCAACAGGTCTTTACTGGTTGGAGGTCGGGACTATACTGAATACAATATTAATACACAGTGCTTATATACCGGTGTGGTCACCACCGGTATTACGTATACAGCAGCCAGAGAAAGTAGTACATCTCTTAAGGTGGAACAGGCTTAAGTTCTCTTAAGGTGGAACAGGTTACATACACCACAATCCTCCCTTTTTAGCTTAACAGTCATATCCCCATTTAACATAACATAATAACATATATACATATATAACTTCAGGTATAACAGTTCAAAGGTTCAGTCTCTCAGGAGGCTTTCTGATGCGGCTTGGATAACGCCTCTCAGTAGTCTCTGATTCTTGTTGTTGAGGTGCCTCCTCTATTTGGTTTCCAATGTATTGGGTGTCATCATCATCAAGTACATTCCCTGCCGAGGTAGATGCCTCAGGTTCATTAACGTCTTCCACAGTTGTCTCTGTCACAACCATGGGTTCGACCCTTGCTCTCGACTCTACCAGTTGATCCGCATGACGCCTTATCACATTATGACCAATATCTACTGTGTACATCAGAGGTCCTTGTCTGGCCCGAATTGTTCCGGACTGCCATTTTTCGTTTCCATAGCCCCTTGCCAACACTGGTTGTCCTACGTCGAAAGTTCGAGTGGTCTTGTTGTTAATATGCCGAAACTGTTTGTTTTCCACTTCCCTCCGCACATTTGGTTTTAACAAGTCCAACTTGGACCGCAACCTCCTGTTATAAAACATCATGGCAGGACTTTGGTTATCGGAAGTGCATTTTGCACTTTTTGGCACCCAGCACAGCTTTTCGTTAACTCCTCAATCTGTTGGTCAATACCCGGCCACCATACATAAGCCCTAGCAAGACTTTTCATTTTAACTCCCCCCAGATGACCTTCATGCAGTTCGTTTAAAACTCTTTCCCTTAACTTGGGAGGAATAATCACTCTTGTACCGTACATCAAGGTACCATGGCAGACGGACAGCTGGTCTCGCCTTGCCGAAAATGCCGGTAACAGAGGATCACCCCGTGTTGGCCATCCTTTCACTGTCACCTCGTAGACTCTGGACAGTGTCGGGTCGTTCCTGGTTTCTCTTTCAATACTTGCATTGGTGACTGGTAAACACTCGATGATGGTCGAATGAAATAACTCAACAGGGTCAACTTTCGTCGTGCCTTCTTCTTCAGGTAGTGGCAGGCGCGACAGCCCATCAGCATTGCCATGCTGTTTCGTACCTTTGAATTCTATTTGATATTGATGTGCCCCTAGGAAAAGAGACCATCTCTGGAGACGCTGCGCTGTCATCACCGAAACACCATTCTTAGGGTTAAAAATGGATACCAACGGTTGATGGTCTGTCAGAAGTGTGAATTTTTGGCCCTGCAGGTAATGATTAAACTTCTTCACTCCCCATACAAGGCTAAGAGCCTCCCTATCGATCTGCACATAGTTGCGCTCAGCGGAGGTCAATGATCTGGATACAAACGCGACTGGCCTTTCCGTGCCATTTGGCAACTTGTGTGAGAGTACTGCCCCAATACCATATGGAGAAGCATCACAAGCCAACCGAATAGGCAGTGTCGGGTTGAAGTGAGCCAACACTTCCTCTGAGGTGATCAATTCTTTGCTTTTGCGAAATGCCTTCTTACAGTTTTCGCCCCATTCCCATGGTACCCCTTTCTGTAAAAGAGCGTTTAACGGGTGCAGTACCGTGGATAGATTTGGCAGAAATTTATGGTAATAGTTAATTAATCCTAGAAACGACCTCAACTGAGAGACATTCTCCGGAGCGGGAGCCTTTACAACTGCCTCAATCTTGTCAGGAGACTTATGAAGCCCCTCCCGGTCAATGACATGGCCACAGTACGAGATCCGCTTCTGGAAGAACTCACATTTCTGCCGATTTACTCTAAGTCCATACTCTTTCAGTCTGTTGAGCACCAGTTCCAAGTTTGCGAGATGTTGTTCATCACCATCACCTGTGATCAGAATATCATCCAGGTAACATTGTGTGCCTGGAATTCCCTGTAATACCTGCTCCATGGCCCTCTGCCAAATTGCTGGAGCCGATGCCACTCCAAAAACCAGCCTATTGTACCGGTACAACCCTCGATGCGTGTTGATCGTGAGGTATTGGCGTGACTCTTCCTCAACCTCCATCTGCAAGTACGCCTGTGCCAGGTCTATCTTGGTGAAGTGTTTCCCGCCAGACAATGAAGCGAAAATATCCTCAATCCGTGGAAGCGGATACTGCACCGTGTGAAGCACCGGATTAACGGTGATTTTGAAGTCTCCACAGATGCGAACCTTCCCTGGATCTCCTGGCTTGTTGCTCGCAGGACGTTTCATAACGGGAACAATGGGCGTAGTCCACTCACTCCAATCTACCTTAGACAGTACACCTGAACGTTCTAGTGCTTCCAGTTCCGCTTCAACAGTAGGTCGTATTGCATAGGGTACCGGTCTGGCTTTAAAAAATTTTGGTTGTGCATGTTCATCAATCTTGATGTTTGCCGTAATTCCTCTCAGTGTTCCCAGTCCCTGCTGGAACACCTCTTTAGCATCATCCAATATTCTGGACAATCGTTTAGGTTTGACATCTGTTTCCCCGGAATCTACCATTAGTGCCTTCAAGGAGTGCCAGTCCATATTAATTTTCCTAATCCACTCCCGTCCTAGTAGTGGTGGACCTCCTTCAGGTAGCACATATAAGTCCATTACTTGGCTTTCTTCGCCCTTGTGGACCATTTCTACCTCTATTTTTCCGATGGGGTACACTCTTTGCCCCGTGTATGTTTTCAATATAATCTCCGTATCCTGTAGGGGAATATGTTGGAATAACCTTCTGTAATCTTTCTTATTCATGACCGTCAATGCCGATCCAGTGTCCAATTCCATTTTTACTTGGACTCCTGCTATCTGAAGAGTGACCCAAATTGTCTGGAGATCTGCATCCTTACCAACATTGTGTACTCTTAAGCTATCCAGTTCATTACTGCTAGCATCTGAATCTGACTTCTGTTCGGTCAAACTGTTCTTTGTCACCTTGTGTACCTTTGCGTATTTTCCTTGCGGTGACTTTTTGTTGCTGGTCTTCTTTCCTGACCGGCATACTTTAGCTATGTGGCCAAGCCTGCCACACATTCTGCATTCTTGGTTTTTAAACCAACACTGGTTCTGATCGTGCGTTGTCTTTCCACAACGATAACATTTGACAGAACTCAAACCCAATTTGTTTGTACTGAGTTCCGGTGACCGTAGCTGCATTACTGCCGTGCCTCTCGCTGCGGCTTCGTGTGCTGCTGCCATAGTGACCGCCTTCTCAAGCGTCAGCTCATTCTCCTCGAGCAGTCGCTTTTGTGTATCCTGTTTAAATAAACCACACACAAATTTATCTCGTAGTGCCTCTGTCAGTCCCGTTCCAAACTGACAATATTTTGCTAGCTTACGTAATTCCATCAAATATTCAGCATTGCTTTCATTCTGCAGCTGCCTTCTGTCGTAAAATTTAAATCGTTCCGCTAGCATCAGCGGCGTGGGGTTTAGATGATTTTTCAGGACAGTAACAATCTTATCGAACGTCTTATCCGCCGATTCATCTGGTGATAATAGGTGTTTCAATTGCCCGTATGTCTTCGCACCCATTAAATTTAATAATGTTAGTGCTTTATCTGCATCAGGAATTTTATTTGCCTTACAATAATTTTGTATGCGTTCTACATACATGGCCCAATCTTCGGTGTCACTATCAAAGGTATTAATGTTCCCATGTTTAGGCATCGTTGCAATTTATTGTATTTTTATGTTATCCAAGGTGGCGGCTTCCCGCTCTTGTCGTCGTCCTCCGCCCACAAAATGGCGGTTTTCCCGCGCTTGGCGGTCTTCAACCGTCCCCCGACGCTGTCTCCGCTTCACCGCGGCTCTCGCGCCTTCAGTTTCCCCAGACGCTGCGCCTTTTAGCCCGAATGCGGCCCTTATCTCCGGTCGCGATCGATGTCCCCGCGCTGCGCCTCTCGCTCGAAAGTGGCCCGGCCCTTACCTCCGGTCGCGATCGATCTCACCGCCCTTATTCCTCCGTCTTCCCAGCCCCGTCTGTACAGCCAACACGGTTGACTTTCTGTCGCGTCGCTGCCCGGCTTACCCACCACCGAGGTAGAAAAGAAGAAAGCTGACAGTCGCTGATGGAGGCTTCGAGGTCAGGATGTCTTCTGCACTCCGGTTTCTCGATGCCTGCCGCTCGGCGTGTCTTCCAGTAGGGTGATGAGGGTGGAAACCTCTCTTCAACGTCCTGTCTGTGGACGAAGCCACCGTGGAAATAACTGCCGCAGGGTAAGAATCGGACTCGTCGCCACTGTTAAGTCTGTGTGTTATAGTGATAATTACTACACAGACTACCAGAGTAAATTCAACAGGTCTTTACTGGTTGGAGGTCGGGACTATACTGAATACAATATTAATACACAGTGCTTATATACCGGTGTGGTCACCACCGGTATTACGTATACAGCAGCCAGAGAAAGTAGTACATCTCTTAAGGTGGAACAGGCTTAAGTTCTCTTAAGGTGCAACAGGTTACATACACCACAGGTAGGTTTTTATTTATTTTTGTGGGGCCAGGAGCAGCAGGAGTGCTCCTCTGGGCTGTGCAAAAATAATCCGGGCCACTGCTACACCCGTTCCTCCAACCAGCGCAGGCGGACACCCCCGACCTACCTTTTTCTCCAGCCTGGGGCTGCCCAATATTCTGTCAGATTAGCGCCAGCAAGCTTCCCTGGTGGCCCGCGGCCTGCCGAGTGTACGGTAATGAGGCCCAGCCCTAAAAACGGACCAGGCTCCCAGCAGCACCATCAGACAGCCGGCTGCCGTGCTCTACGGGCAGGCTACCCAATAGTCAAAATCTGGCCTCTGATGTCTCAAACAAATTGCACAGCTCTCTCATTCTGCTGCTGGGTGCCCACATGGGAAGTGATGGAATTGTTTGCACCGTCAAGCAACACGAGTCACCTGCTTGCTACATCGGTGAATTGCTGATTGTCTGCTGCTGATGTTCCCTGTGGCAGCTTGGAATGAGCCAAACACCTAAAGGTTCAGGGATGTGCTGACCTTAACAACCAATGCCATTGCCATTGATGTGATGGAAGTTGGCTAGAAGTTCCGTCACTGCCTCTCCAGTGAAGCCTCGCATGCAAAGGCAGTCTGCCCCTGACATTCCAAGGTAAGTGTGGCCTCAACCTGTATATGCAACTTTGTGGGTAAGGGTATATGAGTAAGGGTAGTCTATCTCTGATGCACGTGACCTGCCTAGCATTCCTCCTTTTGCCTATTCCTCAAATAACACAGCAAAAGATGAACCATCATTTCAATGCCTAGTTTCAAAATTCTAACTGTAGCAACTAAAAATGTGGTAGCCAAAACATTTGGGCAAAAACTAGAGCTGAAATCACAAATCAAAAGAAAAATGACACTTTCAGATATGAAAAAACAGAAATTCCCTTCCTTACTGCCACCCGTTAGCGCTGGAATCCTTGCGAAAAATGGCAGCTGCCACCCTAACGCCCTTCTCTGGCACGGGACTCGGTGGCTGCCATTTTGGTGAGGGCCTTGGCGCTGCCAATAGCAGCGCTGGCCCTGGAGATGCAAATATGGAGAGCGTGACATCAATGCCAACTGGCGTCACGCTGTGCAAACTTGGACCTTAGTGCTGAGTTTAGCGCTGGGTCCTAAGCTCGCTCAGGAAAGTGAGCATGCAGCAGACTGACAGACACACATCTTTCAGGTAAGTTTGCATTTAAGCTTTTGGACTGGATTTTTTTGATTTTATTGATGTAATGACTTGGTGCAATACATGTTAAAAGTTTTTTTTTTTAAGTGTGCAAGGAGATCTGCCGGACGCTTGCAAGGCCACGGATGGTAAAGGAAGGCCTTTGAGAAGACAGAAAATGCTGGAAATACTCCGCAGGTCAGGCAACATCCGTGGGGAAAGAAACAGAATTCACGTCTCAGGGCGAGATGCTGCCTGACCTGCTGAGTATTTCCAGCATTTTATGCTTTTATTTCAGATTTACACCATCCCCTCTCAGAGGGAAGAGAAAGACGCCGAAGAGGAAGACGCCGAAGAGGAAGACACAGAAGAGGAGGAAGCAGAAGTACGGATGCATCCCAGACAGCCCCTTTCTGGCTGGGATATCCAGGATAGAATCATCTGCTTGCAGTAGCAGTGCCTACAACCCCTATTGCCCTTTCAGCATTTGTCCTATACCTTACCTTCCCTCTGTTACTGACCATCACAGCGACCTCTTGACCACAATGTTGAAATAAAAGCCACCACAATCTAACTTTATACATTTATCCATCAAATATGACATCAATAAATTAACTCATCACCCTTATGCATTGCCTAGTGACTGTCTTGTGTGTGCCTTTGCCTATCCTACTGATGTCACACAGTGCTACCCCAGTGGCTGAAGCATGGCTGGTGGAAGGCTGCTGACTTTCAGTGGGGGACACTGCAAATGGCCTTGCAGGCCGACCTTGAGGAGCTGGGGGCTGGGAGTGTCAGATCAAGTGATGGGGTTTCTTCTTACATAGGATAACATAGGATATATGGCACAGAAACAGGCCATTCGGCCCAACCAGTCCATGCCGGCGTTTATGCTCCACTCGAACCTCCTCCCATCTTTCCTCATCTAAATCTATCAGCATAACGCTCTATTCCCTTTTCCCTCATATGCTTGTTTAGCCTCCCCTTAAATGCATCTATACTATTCGCTTCAACCACTCCCTGTGGTAGCGAGTTCCACATTCTCACCACTCTCTGGGTAAAGAAGTTTCTTCTGAATTCCCTATTGAATTTCTTAGTGACTATCTTATATTGATGGCCTCTAGTTATGCTCTTCCCCACACGTGGAAACATTCCCTCTGTATCCACTCTATCAAAATGTTTCATAATTTTAAAGACCTCTATTAAGTCACCCCTCAGCCTCCTCTCCCGCTTCTTGGTCAACCACTGACCGGGCAGGCTGCATTTCTTGGGTGTGTGAAATGAGGGAGGCACAAGTGTGGAGTTGTGAAGGGAGGGCGGGAAAGCAAGAGGTGCATGCTAGAAGGAGGATAATGTAGGAGGATACCAGCATCTTGTATCCTTTCAGCCTCGCTGCTAGCCAAGGGCTCAGCCATGCCCCTGCCAAGTGGGTGAGGTAAAGATAGAAATAGGAGGTGTGCCTCGTGTTTAGTAGAGATTGTTGGTAGGTGAGTGGAGGGGGAGTCATGCATTGAGCAGTGTGTGAGGCTAGTGGTGCAGTTGGTAGGAGATGGCTTTTGAAGATCCATTCACTGACCTTGACCAGTGGTCTGAGGTCATGAAGCTTCTTTGGGCACTGGAGCCAGGTGGTGGGGGCGACACTGCTGGCAGTGATGGCCTCGGTGATGTGGTCCCACATCGTTCTTTCTGGTGGGCCTCCTGGCCCCTGTAGGTAGAGGACCTCTCTTGCAGTGTTGAACCCCTGCCCAAAGCTGGAGTGCTGTGTGCAAGACCCTTGGTGCCCCTTCCCTGCCCTGCTGAGCCATTTGTGTTTGTGCTGAAGCACTTTTCCCATTTTTTTTTTTTTAGGTGCGGAAGGCAATTCAGCTTTAAGAGCTGAAGACTCCCATTTGAGAATTCTTTTTAATATTTTTTTCAGAAGACAGTTCAGCTGTAAGGGTTTAAAAACTGCATATTTTTAGATTTTTTTTTTTCATTTCAGAAGTCAGTTTCCCTTTAAAGGACCGAATAGCTTTCCGAAATGACAGCTTTGCTTTAAGAGAAGACTGTTCTTGCTACAATAACGCTACAGCCACGCTACATTGGGACATCCTGTCGCGACGAATGGCACCAAAGCAGCCTTGCACGGCGAGTTTAGCGCTGGGCTAATGTTAAATAGGCACCAGCGCCAATTTACCGGAATTGCCAGCGCCATCATTTCCGGCTTCAGTTAACACCGGCCCGCGGTGGCAACAGCAGGCTTTTAACCGATATCGAATTTCCAGGCCTATATTCTTCAAAAACAGAAGGTCTCCCTTTAAATGCTCAGATCCTGTCAGCCCTCAAAGTGCCTGCACCCAGAACATATCATATATGGGCAAACTCAAGTTGTAGCGTAATCCCGTCAAGAATCACTGGACATTGTGTTTACAGCCATACAATATATTATTCTATTAAAATTAAAGCTCTCGTCTTTTTTTGCCTTGAGCTCCCGAGGCCTGATCTAAGGCCCTGCTGGAAATTCACACACTACCTGTGGAGAAATTGGGTGCACTGCATACTTTCAGCCCCCGCCCATTGACTGTGGTTGCTCGGAAATCTTACCCACAAGTGCATAATCCCATATGGCAACAGTTCTTGTCCAAGCACTTCAGCTAACTTGCCACTAGGCAAGCCAAGATTGCATGGGAGGGGGAGGGGGGAGTGCGGGGTCAGAGAATGGCACATACACTTTATGTTCAAAATTGAAGAGCAACTGTGAGGCACCAACAATTTTTATTCATACAAGCAATCTGAATTGGAATTAAGAAAAAAATATTTTTAATCCAAATTAACCTGTAGAATCCCAATTCATCACTCAATGTGTTTTGTATCTGTGTGCGTGTACAGCATATACACACACACACACAGACACACACACACACGCACACGTGTGTCTTCACTTTTAGGGAATACTCCAAAACTGAAATAAGTTGAAGTAAATTGAGGCTAAGCATGTGGACAACGTACACTGTCTGTATTCGTAAACATTGCCCAGGGTATGAAAAATACACATAAGGGACACAAACACATCATGAGTGGGAATCCAAAGCATTTCTCCAAACTGGAATGAAGTGAGAGAAACTATCATTAAGGCCTCACTATGCTCCAAGATTACACCATTTTACTAATTGCTTAAAATTTTGTGATAGGATGTAGTTGTAACCGCATCAAACATGAATAGATGAACTTATAGAGTGTGTGTATATTTCAAATACACACCTGCTGCCAGTTATATATCTGTGGACGCACTGGTTATTCATTGAACAGATGCAGTTTAGTTTCTTGTACACGCTGGGATTTCTAAATTCATTGTTTAATAGTTCAACAACTAATGTAAAACATGAATATATTTTTCCCAAAGTAGGAGTATGTGAGCATAAGACAATTTAGTGGCAGAGAAGGCTTTTGTACTAATAATTGGAGTAAGACAGAAGTTTTGTACCTTTGATTCCTCACACAGTGAGTTCCTGATTTTGTGCAACAACTAATCCAACATTTAAATTTGTTTTATTTTATAAGATCTCGGTAAGATTGTAAATAGATTTTAATCCTAGTTTCCAATAAGACACTTCTCTAATTTAAAAAGTAAATTTGAATCAAATGAAACTCTTACCCCTTGATATAGATGTCACTTGATTTTTGACCTGTAATAAAATTTTCATCTTCTAATATGACATCTTCGGCATTCCAGATAATTATTCTTAGTTCATACCTGCAATCAAATACAACAATTGATCAAAGACGATCTCACAGACGTTTAAGACATGACATGTATACGTTAAATTGGAGGCAATCTGATTTCCTCAGACACTATGGGCTGGATTTTCTCAATAGGGGCACATTGGGAGCGGGACAGCTGGTTGTCGGGTTTCAGTCCTGTCCCCAACAACGTCCAGCCAACCCATGCTATTTTCCCTTGATTGAACTTGTTAAGCCCGCCCTGCAGGCTTAGCCAGCCAATTAAGGGAAAGCCGGTGACAGAGGACGTCAGTGTATGACGTTTCATCTGTCAAATATTTTTGACAGATGAATTGTCAGTGTTTGACAGCTTTGAGAAGCTGTCAAACACTGACAATCTCTGTTCTAAGGTAAGCCCTTGGACTGAAGACTCACCAAATCTCTCTCCTTAGCAGAAAGCAGATGGCTGCTGCATCAGAGAATGCAGCAGCCATTCTGTCACCTCTACCATGGAGATAAGGCACCTCCGGATCCCCAAAGGTTGAAGCCTGCAGGAAGAAGCAAAGGTAAGTAAACTTTTTCGAACACTTTGCACTCACCTCTCACAATTACCTCTCCACACTTGCACCCATCACTCTCTTTTACATCTGACATCTCGACCCCTCTCACCCCTGCAAACCCACTGCTCACCTCGCTGACCCTGGCGAGGTTCGCAGCCGTCGGGAAGCCCACACTTGTGGCTGTAATCCCCTTCCCGCCTCGAGGAGATGGGTCCCTGCGCGAGTCGGGGGCCCGCCTCCCGGGAAGATGGCACGGAGGCAGATTGGGAGCGGGGTTGGTACCCATTCCCAGTTTCTGCCATTTTCCTGGCAGTCTCGCCTCCATACCCGCCTCCCCAGGGCTGGCAAAATTCCCCCTCTATTCTAATCGAAATAAAATGTACAACTTACTTTTCTATAGAACTCCTCATATACAGAGATCTGCCTCACAGGGCAGTGGACAACTCGTGGACACCAAGAAGGAGGGAATAAGGGAAGGATGGGGTTAAGAGTGGGCGAAGAGAAGAGACTTTAGGAGGCTTTAGAAAGTGGAGAGAGAGGACAAGGGAGAGTTGCTGAGGGATGAAGATCCAGGGGGTGGGGACCTGAAGGAACAGCTACCAATGGTGCACCACAGGGAACAGATGATGAGAAGTACACCACTGTTCATAAAGCTGAGGGTGCATGAAGGGACGTATGGCAGGAGGAGATTGCTGAGGTTGGGAGGGGTGAAGCCACGGACTGGTATGAAGTTGAGAACGAGTATCTTCAGGTCATTTCAAACGGGAAGCCGTTTGAGCATGGGAAGGACAGGGGTGATGTGGACATAGGCCTTAGTTTGGGTGAGAACACAAGCCATAGCATTCGGATGAATCATCATTTATGGAAGGTGGAAGCAGGAAGTCAGCAAGGGGAGCACTAGAGCCTCGAGGTGGTAAAGACATGAGTTAGGGTTCCTGCAGCAGAGAGCAAGAGAGCAAGTGGGTGATTTTTCAGAAATAAAAGAAAGCAATCTTGGTAACAAATTGGAGGAAGCTGAGCTCTGGGTGGAGCGGAAACCAGAGTTCCTCACCTCTGAGCTTAGTCTGGGGGTGGCAGGTAGGGAGGTTGATGAAGTGGAGGCCAGAGACATTTAGGTATTTGGTGGGAGCTGACGTGTATGGCTTCAATTTTCCCAACATTTAGCTGGAGGGAGTTTTGGTTTATTCAGATCTTAATACGAGATTGGCGGCTGTAGAGAATGTCATCAGCTGACCCATGCTTCAAGCTGATGTCTCCGACGAGTAGCATGTAAGGGATGAAATGCAAGTGGCCAAGGACGGAACCCTGAGCTACGGCTTAGGTGATTGCGTGGGAACGAGGAAAAGCTGTTGGAGGCAATGTAGTGTCTATGATCTGATGTGTAGGAGAGAAACCATAAGAGAACAGTGCCAGAGAGTAAGCAATAATAGACACTATTACAAGGAGTTACAAGACTTCAAGAAATCAAGGAATTCTGATGAAACCAGAAAGCAAAACTTCGTAATTTATGATCTGCAGAATTAAGATTTACTATTTACAGCTTTCAACCCACTCCATATTGTTATAACTGTACTGATTTCTGTAACCAGTACTGTCACAGTGGCTCAAACTTCCCATTCTAATTAGTAAATAATTTATATGTTTTCGTGATATATTTGTACTCATCAAAGTGCGGAATGTCATTGCCGGGAGTATCAGTTTTCCCACTGTCTACCATTAATTAGGGACCACCAGAAGAAATTGAGAGTAAAAAAAACCTCTCCGTCCTCAATTCTAAAACTGGTCTCGGTTTCAGATAAGGAGGGGTACAGGTGATTTCAGAAGTAAACTTTGGAACATTTAGTTTTCAAAAGTCAGTGCATTTTTTTGAATTTCCAGGTAATTTGATTTGATGTCTTTTTGATAATGCAAATTTAGGTCAGAGAAATAAATGAGCACAGAGAGCTCTGAAGAGAGGGATAAGACGCAGCAAAGAAGGCCTCACAGTAATGATGAGACAAGTGAGCAATTTAATTAAAGGGATGACGGCAAGACTAAATTTTAATATCCTTTTAAAGAATAAATTACAGCCCTCCAACAGTGCAGTGCTCTTGCAAAACTATATCATTCTACTTGTGTTTCAATTAGAATTTTCCTTTTACCCCTTCGGCTTGCGAGGTGATATATCAACAGAAGGCCCAGGAGGAGGCATATCCATTGGAAACATGTCCACCCACATCTGAACACGGCCCTGGAGGAATATCAGAAGCAGAAACATGATATTAGAGAACCAGTTACCTGCTTCAATAAAATTCTACATGATACTAAAGGAACGGTTACATCAAGACACACGATTAGGGAATGGGGAATTAAGTGATGGGCTCATTCGTGGTTAATGAGAATGACTCAGATTCAACAACAGGCAAGGACAATCTAAACAAATGATATGGGATTGTCCGTCCATTATACACACCACCTAATTTTCTTTTCCATAATGGGCAGCCGATCCAATATTGCCCGTGTTTTAGCATCTCCATCAAAGTTGAAAGTTCCTGCAATTATCTTGTAGTGTATGTACCTTTAAGAGAGAACTACTTTTACAGCTCCTGTATACTGTAGTACCGGCAGTGACCACACCTGTATATAAGCCTTGAGCATGCCTCTGTACTCCCAGTCTTGAGACTACTCTACTCCAGTAAACACCTGTTGATTGTTAAGTTACAGCCTCCGTGTAGTTATTGGGAAACATCCTACTTTAAGAATCACGGATCTAACAGTGGCGACGAGGTCGATTCGAATCTGCCTGCAACTCTGCATTTCCCTTCAAGGATTCGCTCCGGGAGGACGGCGGAAGAAAGTCGAGGCCAGAAGCACGGGCGTCGACCACGACCAACCGCCCAGTCATCCGGCAGAGAGTAAACATCGCAGGAGAGGCTGTTGAGAGCCAGGCTTGGTTCCCCAGCCACGACGATCCAGCAACAGACTGGCAACAGGTACAGCGCACACCCTTCCCGGACAGCGGCGGCTGGAGCCGACCGACGGCGTAGAAAAGCCGAGCAGCGTCGATGGGGTAAGAGAGAGGGTGAAGGAAAAACAAACAGACAGAGAGAGAGGGTAAAGCAGCAGCCGGGTTCAGGACCGAGCGACGGCAACGGGAAAGGCGCACAGGAGAACGCGCAGAGCACAGCCAGGGCTCAAGGGCTGAACCGCGTCCGCGGGGAGAAGAAGGGAGAGCGCGGGAGATGCCATTGAACCGCGGAGAAGAAGGGAGAGCGCGGGAGACGCCATTTTTAGAAGCCGCAGTGGAGAAGAAGGGCGAGCGCGGGAAGGAAGGAAAGCACGGGAGACGCCATTTTGTGCCAGCGGAGAAGAAGGGAGAGCACGGGAGACACCATTTTAGACAGTTAAATCACACCCAGGGATGGCGAAGAGTGGCAGTATCACTGCGTTCGACAATGAAGTCGAAGATTGGGCGACATATGTGGAACGCATTGAGGTGTACTGCAGGGCGAATGAAGTGCCAGATGCTAGGAAAGCACTGGTTTTGTTAAATTCCATGGGTGCAAAAACTTATGGCTTACTGCGAAACCTGATAACCCCAGAGAAGCCCGTGGATAAGAATTTCAAAAGCATAGTAGAAATCCTACAGGACCACTTAAGCCCCACACCGCTGCTGATAGCAGAAAGATTTAAGTTTCACAAAAGGAACCAGCATAAAGACGAAAGTAATGCTGAGTACTTAACGGAACTGTGCAAGCTATCGAAACACTGCCAGTTTGGAGTGGGACTATCAGATACGTTAAGGGACAAGTTTGTGTGTGGGCTTCAAAGTGAAGGAACCCAGAAACGGCTTCTATCAGAAAAGGATCTTACGCTGGACAAGGCTTTCAGCATGGAAGTATCATACGAAGCAGCCGCACGGGGCGCTGCAGAGATACAACGGAGACCGTAAGAATATGGCACCAATGAAATGTCATATGGAGCAGGGAAGTGTTATCGCTGCGGCAGAACAAAACACGACCAGAAGGATTGTTGGTTCAAGGACCAAGTGTGCAGACAGTGTGGAAAAACAGGACACATAGCAAGAGTCTGCAGGTCAGGGAAGAAAACCAACAGCAAGAAATCTCCACAGGAGAAGTACAAAAAGGTACATAAGGTGATGGACAGTAGTTCAGACGAGCAGGGAAGTGATACAGACTCCGGAAGCAAGGAGCTGGGTTGTCTGAAACTACATAAGGTAACCAAAATGGAGGATCACCAGACTATCTGGGTCACACTCAAGATAGACGGAGTCCAAGTGAAAATGGAATTGGACACTGGATCAGCCCTAACAGTCATAAACCAAAGGGACTACAGGCGGCTAGTTTCACATATACCCTTGAAAGCTACAGAGAATGTCTTGAAGACGTACACGGGGCAAAAAGTCTACCCCAAAGGAAAAATAAGGGTGAAAGTGATATCCAAAGGCCAGGAAATACCTAAAATGGACCTATATGTATTGCCAGATGGAGGACCACCACTACTAGGACGTGAATGGGTCCGGAAGATACAATTAGATTGGCATTCCATACAGGCACTGAAGGTTGAGGCCAAAAAGGATGACGGCGTCACACCTGGACGACTGTCAAAAATGCTAACTGACGCACAAGAAGTGTTCCAGGAGGGACTCGGAACACTAAAAGGCATAACAGCAATGATTAAAATAGAGGAAAATTTAAGTCCAAAGTTTTTTAAGGCCAGACCGGTGCCTTATGCGATCCGACCAGCCATCGAAGCAGAGCTGGAAGGGTTGGAACGTTCAGGAGTACTGTCCAAAGTAGACTGGAGCGAGTGGGCTACACCCATCGTCCCTGTAATGAAGAGGTCGTTGAGTAATACGCCTGGGGAACCAAAGAGGTCCGCATCTGTGGGGATTTTAAGGTGACAGTGAACCCAGTCCTTCACACGGTACAATATCCGCATCCACGGACTGAGGATATTTTCGCCTCGCTATCTGGAGGTAAATGCTTCACCAAAATTGATCTGGCCCAGGCGTACTTGCAAATGGAGGTAGAAGAAGCCTCGAAACAATACCGCACGATCAACACTCATAAAGGTCTCTATCAATACAACCGGCTGGTGTTCGGAGTAGCATCAGCTCCGGCTATTTGGCAAAGGGCAATGGATCAAGTCCTGCAAGGGATTTCAGGGACCCAGTGTTATTTGGACGACATCCTGGTCACGGGCGAAAATGACAGTGATCACCTCGCCAACCTGGAAAAGGTGCTCACTAGATTAAAGGAATATGGGCTACGAGCTGATCGCCACAAGTGCGAGTTTTTCCAGAAGCAGATCTCGTATTGTAGCCACGTTATTGATGAAGAGGGGTTACATAAGTCCCCTGAAAAGATTGAGGCAGTAGTCAAGACTCCAGCACCGGAAAATGTGTCACAACTGAGGTCGTTCCTCGGGCTGGTAAACTACTACCATAAGTTCTTACCAAATTTGTCGACAGTAGTACACCCACTGAATACTCTACTGCAAACGGGGGTACTATGGAAGTGGAATGACGAATGTAAACGATCTTTCCAGAAATGCAAAGATTTGATCACATCAAAAGAGGTGTTGGCCCATTTCAACCCAGCACTACCAATCCGGTTGGCATGTGATGCATCACCCTATGGTATTGGAGCGGTGCTGTTGCACAAATTCCCAGACGGGTTGGAGAGGCCAGTAGCCTTTGCGTCTCGGTCACTAACCTCAGCCAAGCGCAACTACGCCCAGATCGACAGGGAGGCCCTCAGCCTAGTATGGGGAGTAAAAAAATTCAACCACTATCTGCATGGGCAGAAGTTCACCTTGCTGACTGACCACCAACCACTTGTCTCCATCTTTCATCCAAAGAAGGGCGTTCCGGTGATGACTGCACAACGGTTACAAAGATGGTCCCTTTTTCTAGGGGCGAACCAATATGAAATAGAATATAAAGGCACGAAACAGCACGGAAGCACTGATGGGCTATCACGCTTGCCACTGCCTACTGTGGAGGAAGCACCAGCAGTGGACCCTATCGAGATATTTTATTCGTCAATAATTGAACGATTGCCAGTAACTAACGCGGATGTAGAGAAGGAGACCCGCAATGACCCGACACTGTCTCGGGTATATGATTTGACGGTGAGGGGATGGCCAACACATGGCAACTCACTGTTGCCAGCATTCTCATCCAGAAGAGAACAGCTGTCAGTATGCCAGGGGACAGTGATGTGTGGATCCCGAGTGGTAATTCCACCAAAGTTCATCTGGGAGGGGTGAAAATGAAAAGCCTTGCTAGGGCTTATGTGTGGTGGCCGGGGATTGATCAACAAATCGAGGACCTAACTAAGAGCTGCTCAGGATGCCAGAAGGTCCAAAATGCACCACCACATGCCCCTCTACACCCATGGGAGTGGCCCTCCTCTCCATGGCAACGGGTGCATATTGATTTTGCTGGTCCATTCATGGACTCAATGTTCTTAATAGCAGTGGATGCGCACTCGAAATGGCCTGAGGTGATAAAAATGTCCTCAACCACTACAGAGAAAACGATTGCAGTCCTACGGACCATATTTGCCAGGAACGGCTTGCCAGAGCAGATTTGCTCTGATAATGGACCACAGTTTGTGTCCGAAGAGTTTCAGAAATTTATGAGAAGGAATGGGGTAAGGCATTACACATCCGCCCCGTATCATCCAGCCACAAATGGATTGGCTGAGAGGTTCGTACAAACCTTTAAAAAGGCGATAAAGGCCATGTGCGATGATGAAATTCCACTACAGCATAAGGTGGACAATTTCCTGTTAGCCTACAGAAATGCGACACATGCAGTTACCAACCAGACCCCGGCCATGATGTTCTTTAACCGAAGGTTGAGATCTCGTCTGGATTTGCTCAGACCAAATATGTGAAGAAATGTTGAGGATAAACAATTCCAGCACATCAATGAGAAGCCGACAAGGAGCTTCAATGTAGGACAACCAGTCTTGGCCCGTGACTACCGAACGGAGAAATGGCAACCCGGAACGATATGCACACGGCAGGGGCCATTAATGTACACAGTGGATGTCGGGGAGAACATTGTGAGACGCCACGTCGACCAGATCTTAGCGTCACAGGAACGAGTCAACCCCATGTCTCGCGTACCTGGGGATGAACCCGACATACCGGTAGCATCTACCTCAGAAACAGTAGCAGTGGAAACCGATGAAAGGGGGCCAGAATCGCCTCCGCACCAAGAACAAGAACCTCAGGAAAGGCACTATCCAGAAAGGATCAGGAAGCCGCCCCAAAGACTGAATCTATAAATGGACTATTTGTGTTTAATGTGCATGTTAAAGTGTTAATTGTTATTTGCATATTATGGGTACTGCTAATCTAAAAGGGGAGGAATTGTAGTGTATGTGCCTGTCAGAGAGAACTACTTTTACAGTTCCTGTATACTGTAGTACCGGCAGTGACCACACCTGTATATAAGCCTTGAGCATGCCTCTGTACTCCCAGTCTTGAGACTACCCTACTCCAGTAAACACCTGTTGATTGTTAAGTTACAGCCTCCGTGTAGTTATTGGGAAACATCCAACTTTAAGAATCACGGATCTAACATATCTCAAGTGGACAAACGGACAGAAAATCATGGTATTTTTACAATATGGGCAAAGCTCCATGCTAGAGGCATAAATTCGTAAGATTACCCTTAAGAATTCCACTTTACTTCACTGAGGATCACACTCTACAGAACTGTAACATAAGTGCAGCCTTCAAGTCTGAATTGTGCTATGTTTAGAATGGGTTTTGATCAACCAGTCATGCCTCTGGCACTCAGATAATGCCTTTTCATGTCCTCAGGATGTTTCAAAGTATGTGACAGCCAATTAACTACTTTTGAAGTGTAGTGACCAATGTTCCCTTAATTTTTTTTCCCTGCGCGAGCCCTTTAAATAAGCTGCATTTCTTCCAGCGGAACAGCAGCTGAGTGGTCTGCACGGGACCTCGCGAATGGTGCGCAGCCGCGCACCTTAGGGGGAACATCAGTAGTGACTGTTATTTTGTAGGCAAACGTAGCAGCCAATTTGTGCGTAATGTCCCACAATGTCCCAGATAATCTATTTTTGGTGATATTGGTTGAGGGATAAATGTTGTTCAGCACACTGGGAGAGCTCTCTGCTCTTCAAATAATGTTATGGGACCTTTTACGACAACCTGAACTGGCAGATGGGGCCTTGGTTTAATGTCTTATCCAAAAGACCACATCTCTGACAACGCAGCCCTCCCTCAGTTCTGCACTGAAGTGCCAGCCTCGATTATGTGCTAAAGTCCTGAAGTGGAGCTTGAACCCACATCCTTCTAATTGAGAGGCAAGAATTCTACCACTGAGCCAAGCTGACAAGCTGAGAACTTGGGTCTGAGCAGATGGATTAATTGCCACCATGAGGCCACAAACTCTTTCCCTGGTAGGTTTATACAGATTGGATGGATGTATACTCACCAAAGAGCTGCATATTGTTTCTCAACAAACTGCGTGGAATCATTTTTATTTGCAAACTTTAATGAAGATACATACTCCACCAGCACCACTGAACGCCCGAGGTGACGAACTAATAGACATTTTTTAATTAAAAAAGAAATAACCTTTGTCATTGTGCCTCCAGCCAGACAGCAGGAACTTTTCCTTAAGCATTAGATGGAAAGCTGTAATGGGTTAATATTACATTGGCTCCCGGTCCAGCAATGCCTCGAATTTAAAATTCTCATCCTTGTTTTCAAATCGCTCCATGGCCTTGCCCCTCCCTATCTCT
The DNA here is from genome assembly GCF_052327205.1 of Somniosus microcephalus. NCBI lineage: Eukaryota > Metazoa > Chordata > Chondrichthyes > Squaliformes > Somniosidae > Somniosus > Somniosus microcephalus. The sequence continues at coordinate 162,600 of NW_028225660.1, read as the reverse complement.
GTAACCTCCTCCAGCCATGCAACCCTCCGAGAGCTCTGCATTCCTCCAATTCTTGCCTCTTGCACATCCCCGATTTCCTTTGCCCCTCCATTGACGGCCGTGCCCTCAGCTGTCTGGGCCCTAAGCTCTGGAAATACCTCCCTAAACCTCTCCACCTCACCATCTCTCTCTCTTCCTTTATGATGTTCCTTAAAACCTACCTCTTTGACCTAGCATAATATCTCCTTATGTGGTATGGTGTCAAATTCTGTTTGATAACGCTCCTGTGAAGCACTTTGGGACGTTTTACTACATTAAAGGCGCTGTATAAATGCAAGTTGTTGTTGTTGTTGGGTAACTTAGTTAGTGTGCAAGTTTGAAGGTGTATCCAGTCCCTCTGTACACAGAGTGTAAAGTCTGTGGGTTGTGCAGTTAATAAATACACAGACTTCAGAAGTAACAAACAAACAGGTCTTTACTATTCGAAGGTCAGGGCGAATCTGCCCCAGCAATCCTGCCACAACACTTATATACTGGTGTGGTCACTGTCGGTATTACAGTATACAGAAGCCAAACAAGTAGTGCCACACCTAAAGTAGTTCTCTTAAAGGTGAACGGTTACATACAATAGTTTCCTTAAAGGTAGACGGGTACATACACTACAATCCTCCCTTTTTAGATTTCAACATACGGAGTCCATAGTGAACAAACATTATAACATATATACAGCTTTATGTCAGACAGTTCATAGATTCAGTCTTTCCGGAGGTTTCCGGATTCTGTCCGGATAACGCCGCAGTGGTGTCGTCATTCCAGGCGGATTAGTCGGTGTTTCTGGCAAAGTTGATTCGGCTTGAGAGCCAGTGTCAGGTTCAGCTGATTCCAGTATTACCAGATCGGACGTAGGTGTTCGGGGTATCTCAGCCTCAACATTACCCGGGCAAGGTGGTGAAGTCGGTTGCACATTTGTGGCGGACCCTATGATCTGGTCAACATGGCGCCTTATGATATTGTCCCCAATGTCCACGGTGTACATCAACGGCCCTAGCCTTTTTCCAATAGTTCCAGGCTGCCATTTCTCTGTACGGTAGTCCCGGGCCAAAACTCGTTGACCGATCTGGAAAGATCTAGTGGGCCTTTCATTCATGCCCTGGAATTGCCGGTTCTCTACGTCCCTTCTGACGTTTGGTTTGAGTAAATCCAGCTGGCATCTTAGGCGTCTATTACAAAACATCATTGCGGGAGTTTGATTCGTGACCGCATGTGTTGCATTCCGATATGCCAACAAAAAGCTATCCACCTTATGTTGTAGACTTATGTCTTCATTACCCATGGCCTTTACGGCCTTCTTGAAGGTCTGGACAAACCTCTCAGCCAATCCATTGGAGGCGGGATGGTATGGGGCTGACGTGTAATGCTTAACCCCATTGCTCTTTAAGAATTTCTTGAATTCTTCGGACACAAATTGCGGTCCATTATCAGAACAGATCTGTTCCGGCAAGCCATTCCGAGCAAACATAGTCCGTAACACTGTGATGGTTTTTTCCGTCGTTGTGGTGGTCATCTTAATTACTTCCGGCCACTTGGAGTGGGCATCCACCGCTATTAGGAACATCGAGTCCATAAATGGACCAGCAAAGTCGATGTGTACTCTTTGCCAAGGAGATGAGGGCCACTCCCATGGATGCAGAGGGGCCTGTGGTGGCGCGTTCTGAACCCTCTGACATCCTAGGCAGTTCTTCGTGATCTCCTCTATGTCTCCGTCAATGCCTGGCCACCACACAAACGCCCTTGCTAGATTCTTCATCTTTACTCCACCCAGATGTCCTTCGTGCAGCTCCTTTAGCACTTTCTTTTGGAGTTTGGGTGGAATCACCACTCTCGACCCACACATCAGGGTTCCTCGACACACTGACAGTTGTTCTTTCCTCTGTGCAAATGCTTGCAGTGTTGGTTCGCTCTGTGCTGGCCATCCCTCCACCGTTAAATCATAGACTCGTGAAAGAGTCGGGTCATTCCTTGTCTCATTCTCAATCATTGAGTTTGTAATCGGTAGACACTCCACTATGGATGAGTGGAACAACTCTACTGGGTCCACTTTACTCGCTTCTTCTACCACCGGCAATGGCAAGCGTGATAACCCATCAGCATTTCCGTGTTGTTTAGACTTTTTGTATTCGATGTCATATTGATGTGCCCCCAGTAAAACGGACCATCTTTGTAACCTTTGTGCTGTCATGGTGGAGACGGCCTTGTTTGGGTTGAATATGGACACCAACGGCTGGTGGTCTGTCAGCAATGTGAACTTTTTACATTGTAGGTAGTGGTTGAATTTCTTCACGCCCCACACAAGACTGAGGGCCTCCCTATCTATTTGAGCATAATTTCGCTCCGCGGGTGTCAATGATCGGGACGCGAATGCCACTGGCCTTTCAGAACCATTTGGTAGCCTGTGCGAAAGTACCGCCCCAATGCCGTACGGGGAAGCATCACAAGCTAGACGAAGAGGTAGTGCTGGGTTGAAATGGGCCAACACTTCTTCCGAGGTAATCAACTCCTTGCTTCTGCGAAAAGCCTTTTTGCATTCATCACTCCACTTCCATGGTGTTTCTTTCCGCAACAGCTCATTCAGCGGATGCAGCACCGTGGATAAATTTGGCAGAAACTTGTGATAGTAATTAATCAACCCCAAGAATGATCTTAACTGTGATACGTTCCCTGGGGCGGGGGCCTTCACAACCGCTTCTATCTTTTCAGGTGACTTATGTAGTCCTTCTCGGTCAATGACATGACCGCAGTATGAGATCCGTTTTTGGAAGAACTCACACTTCTTGCGATTAATTCGAAGGCCATACTCCTTCAACCTGGTGAGTACCAGTTTCAAATTCGTGAGGTGTTCTTCCTCATCTTTTCCCGTGATTAAGATATCATCTAAGTAGCACTGCGTGCTTGGAATTCCTTGTAACACCTGCTCCATGGCCCTCTGCCAAATTGCTGGCGCCGAAGCTACCCCAAAGACCAATCTATTATAGCGGTACAAGCCTCTGTGAGTGTTGATGGTGAGGTACTGGTGTGACTCTTCCTCAACCTCCATCTGTAAATATGCCTGAGCCAGGTCTATTTTCGTGAAATGCTTCCCTCCAGCCAACGAAGCAAAAATATCTTCAATCCGCGGAAGCGGGTACTGAACCGTGTGAAGCACCGGATTCACTGTGATCTTGAAATCTCCGCAGATACGGACCTTCCCTGGTCCCCCTGGCTTATTACTTGGTGAGGACTTCATGACGGGAACAATGGGCGTGGCCCACTCACTCCAGTCCACCTTTGACAGAACCCCTGATCGTTCAAGTTCTTCCAGTTCTGCCTCCACAGCTGGTCGTATTGCGTAGGGTACCGATCTGGCCTTAAAAAACTTTGGGCTTGCATGTTCTGCAATCTTAACCTTTGCTTTAATTCCTCGCAGCTTTCCCAGTCCTGGCTGGAATACCTCTTTAGCTTCGTCCAATATTCTGGACAACCGTTCCGGTTTGACATCCTCTTTTTCGGCATCCACCGTCATGGTGTTTAGTGAATGCCAGTCCATCTTTATTTTTCGGATCCACTCCCGTCCCAGAAGTGGTGGACCTCCCTCAGGCAACACATACAGATCCAACCGGTGGTGATCTTTATCCTTGTATCTCACCTTGACTTCTATCTTTCCGATGGGGAATACTTTGTGCCCCGTGTATGTCTGCAGTACTAGTTCCGTATCCCGTAGTGGAATATGCTTGAAAAACCTTTTATAGTCATGCTTATTCATGACCGTCAACGCCGATCCGGTGTCTACTTCCATTTTTACTCGGACCTTTTCAATCTGTAGCGTTAGCCAGATAGTTTGTCGGTCAGCTTCATTACTCACACTGTGAATTCTCAGACTGTCCAGTCCTTTGCAGTTGGAGTGTGAGTCCGACTTCTGTTCCTTCAGACTCTTCCTAGTCACCTCTTGTACCTTTCTGTACCATTCTTGTGGTGACTCATTATTGTTGTACGTCGTTCTTGACCGGCATCTCTTAGCTATGTGCCCGATCTTTCCACATTTCCTGCAATTTTGGTTTTTAAACCAGCATTGATTCTGGTCGTGTGTTGTCTTCCCACAACGATAGCATTTTGTTGTGCTCGAGGTAATTTGGTCCACCCCAAGTGCCGCCGCCTTTAGCTGCATTTCCGCCGTTCCCTTCGCTGCGGCTTCGTGCGATGCAGCTATAAGGACAGCCCTGTCCAGTGTGAGGTCGTTCTCTTCCAGCAGTCGCTTCTGCGTCCCTTCTTTGGCCAATCCGCATACGAACTTATCCCGCAGTGCCTCTGTCAGGTTCCCCCCGAACTGGCAGTCTTTCGCTAGCCGCCGCAGTTCGACCAAGTATTCTGCGTTGCTTTCGTCTTTCTTCTGTGTTCTTGTATGGAATTTGAATCGTTCAGCCAGCATTAACGGTGTGGGGTTCAAGTGGTCCTTCAGCACCGCCACAATCTCTTCGAAAGTCTGATCCGCCGGTTTAGCTGGTGAGAGAAGGTGCTTCAACAACCCGAATGTTTTCGCACCCATCATGCTAAGTAAGGTTACAGCTTTTTCATCCTCAGCTATTTTGTTCGCCTTACAATGTATCTCTATACGTTCCACGTACGTGGCCCAGTCTTCTATCTCAGAATTAAAATTGTTGCTGTCCCCACACTTAGGCATCTTCCTTTCTTTGGGTACAACACCAGTAATTCTTTAAATTATTATGTTTTTTTTTTCTAAGATGGCGGCTTTTCCCACGAAAATGGCGGTTTCCCGCTCTCTCCTTCTCTCTCCGCCCACTTCAATGGCGGTTTCCCGCTTCTGCCGTCTTCACCGCCTAATGGCGGCTTCCCGCGTTTCTTCCTGGTGGAAGGGGTACGCTTTCCCCACAGCGGACAGGTTCAGCCGCTGGCTGGCTCTCGCACAGCTCCCCTTACTCGGCTCTGTATTTTCCTCCCGCCCGCACGGCTCTACCGGCGCTGGGTACACCCCGTTGATGGAGACAGTTCAGCCGCTGGGCTGGCTCTCGCGCAGTCTCTCTCCCCTTGTTCGGCTCTGTCTCTCTCTCTCCCGCACGTTCGGCTCTACCGGCGCTGGGTACCCCGTTGGTGGAGAACAGTTCAGCCGCTGGACTGGCTCTCGCGCAGTTTCTCCCCCCTTGTTCGGCTCTGTCTCTCTCCCTCTCCCGCACGTTCGGCTCTACCGGCGCTGGGTACCCCGTTGGCGGAGAACAGTTCAGCCGCTGGGCTGGCTCTTGCGCAGCCTCCTTTGCTCGGCTCTGCCTCTCCCACACGCTCGGTTTCAGCGCTTCGTGGCTTCGGCCGCTGCCCGGATTTTTCCCGCCGATCGCGGTCCGGCTGTCACCCGACGCCGTTGGACCCGACTTCTGACCGGCTCAGCTCCCCCTCGACCGAGGTCGAGTGCTCTGCCCTTATCCTCCGGATACTCCTTACACTTTCCCCTACTCAGTCTCCGCGGCCGCCTTGTTTCCAGCTGATCGGCTCACTCTGCACCGTGGTAGAAGGGTAGTCAGTGCCTGTTGCTGATGGAAGCTTTTGTTGCTAAAGTCTTCCTCCTTTCTCCTGCTGCAGCCTCGTGTTTTCTTTCAGCAGCACGACGAGGGCGGATGCCTCTCTTCGACGCTCTTCGTTGCTTTGGTAGTCTTGCCGCAGGGTACGATCGGACTCGTCGCCACTGTAAAGTCTGTTGGTTGTGCAGTTAATAAATACACAGACTTCAGAAGTAACAAACAAACAGGTCTTTACTATTCGAAGGTCAGGGCGAATCTGCCCCAGCAATCCTGCCACAACACTTATATACTGGTGTGGTCACTGTCGGTATTACAGTATACAGAAGCCAAACAAGTAGTGCCACACCTAAAGTAGTTCTCTTAAAGGTGAACGGTTACATACAATAGTTTCCTTAAAGGTAGACGGGTACATACACTACACAGAGGATGACTTTTTCCATTCATAAAAATGTCTTTATAAAAAGAACAGGCCAACCCAAATCTCAAGTGTCAAAGTTCAAGTATTTGGCAAAATATTGTGTGTTGAGTTTAGAATACAGTTTGGTGTCTATCCATAGTTAAAACACGGTGATATAAAGCTGCTAAACTTTAGCTCCCACTATTTCATGACGTATCACGTTATATTTTTGACGAGTCAATAAATGTGTCACACATCTCACCATAACACACAAAATGACTGGCTTACCAGCATTGCCTTATAATGGAGGTGGGTCATATAAAAAGGTCACAAATCACATCACATAATGGTTGAAGCTCTCAGCTATCAGTAATCCAGGACACTGTACAGATAATATTTAAGTCACCTGTTCCATGCCTGGTTTGTCAGAGTGGTAGAGGGATCGTGATTCAACGTGCTCAGGAACCAATTTGTATTCAGTCCTAGCGATCACTGACCACTGGTGTAACACCTTTAAAGCCAGGTGTTCATGCGATTTCACCTCTTCACCTAGATTAAATACACAATGGAGTATGTTCAGATCATATGGAAATATTAGTGGTGGCTGAGTTACACACATGTTCTAAAAAATATAGAGAATAACAAGCTTTTCTGTTATAACAGATAAGAACAAAGGAACATTGAAAGATAATCATGGTCTTGTTTTCTTTGAGTATCACAATTATTTGTTTTATGTAGCATGTGTCATAGTATTAAGTCTTTGCAGATACACCTTGAGTTTAGGAAGCTGAGACTACTGCATGTGGCTTCCCTATTTTCAATTTCTCTTTTGTCTTCACCCACCTTCAACACTGCCTCAGTCCATCTGTCTGCAAAACCCCCCATTCACACCTTTGTCACGTCTAGGTTCAGTTATTCCAGAACTTTCCTGGCCAGCCTTCCATTCTCCACTCTACACGAATGTCAGCTCATCCAAAATTCTGCTGTCTCCTATCCTGCACAAAGTCTTGCTTGCCCATCCTCGCTGACCTACATAGGTTCCTGGTCCCTCAATGCCTCCAATTAAATTGATCATCCTTGTGTTTAAATCCATCCATGACCTCAACCTTCTCTATCTCTGTATCTTCCTCCAGCCTCCCCCGCCAACCCCCCCAAACCTGGTACTCTCATTGCCTGTGACTCCGGCTTCTTGTGCATCCACCCTGCCCCCACCCCCACCCCACCCTGTCCCCCAACCACCCCCCCCATCTTCACCCCACCATAAGTGGCCGTGCCTTCAACTACCTAGGTCCCACTCTTGGAAATTTTCTCCCTAAACCCCTCTGCCTCTCCACTTCCTTCTCCTTTAAGATCTTCCTTAAAACCCACCTCTGTAATTAAGCTTTTAGTCACCCTTCCTAATCTTTCCTATTTCCTCATGCCTCCATGAAGTGCCTTGGGACACCTTTATACTTTAAAGGCACGATATAAATACAAGTTGTTGGCCGGGATGTAGCTCATCTCGATGGGTCCAGGGCGGGTGATGTCGGTGGCGGGTCCCGACCCCGCTGCTGGCTCCATCCCGCTGTCCAAAATGAATTTCCGTTGATTGGGCTAAACCTGCCCAGCGCGTTTGCCAGTCCAATTAGAGGAAGCAGGTCTGGTGATGTCATTTCATCAGCTGTTATCAGCCGGTTTCCTTAAAGGGACCATGGCCAACTTTACTTTGACATTGGGCTGTCAGTGTTCTACAGCATTGAGGTGCTGCAAACACTGACAAGCACTGCACAGAGGTGCAGAGCTGCACCCAGGTTCTCCTATGACTACCCTCCATATGCTTAGGTAAGCGTGGATAGAGAGTGGAAAGTGGAAAGCCTGTAGAATCTGTGCTGGAAATTGACTGAGAAACAGCTTGTGACTGAGGCAAGTGGTGATCTGTCAGGTGGGAGCTTTTACTGTACATTTGAATCATAGAATGGAATCATAAAATCATAAAATGGTTACAGCACAGAAGGAGGCCATTCAGCTCGTCGTGCCCGTCCCGGCTCTCAACAAGAGCACTTCAGCTAGTCTCACTCCCCCGCCCTTTCCCTGTAGCCCTGCAATTGTTTTTACCTTCAGATACTTATCCAATTCCCTTTCGAAAGCCATGATTGAGTCTGCCTCCACCACCCTTTCAGGCAGTGCATTCCAGATCCTAACCACTCGCTGCGTAAACTTTTTTTCCCTCATGTCGCCTTTGGTTCTTTTGCCAATCACCTTGAATCTGTGTCCTTTGGTTCTCGACCCTTCTGCCAATGGGAACAGTTTCTATCTACTCTGTCTAGACCCCTCATGATTTTGAGTATCTCTATCAAATCTCCTCTCAACCTTCTCTGCTCTAAGGAGAATAACCCCAGCCTCTCCAGTTTATTCATGTAACTGAAGTCCCTCATCCATGCAATCATTTTCGTAAATCTTTTCTGCACCCTCTCTAAGGCCTTCACATCCTTCCTAAACCACAGTGCCCAGAATTGGATACAATACTCCAGTTGAGGCCGAACCAGTGTTTTATAAAGGTTCATCATAAATTCCTTGTTTTTCTACTCTATACCTCTATTTATGAAGCCCAGGATCCCGTAAGCATTTTTAACCACTTTCTCAACCTGCCCTGCCACCTTCAATGATTTGTGCACCTATACCCCCATGTCTCTCTGTTCATGCACCCTCTTTAGGATTGTACTGTGATGAAATATGTCATTCATCAGACTCTGTATTTAACTACACATATTGTATTGCCTGCTCCGGTGTTTTACCTTGTATTGTATATAGTGCACCGCCCCCTTTCTCCCCATTGGATGTGTCGGCTCCGCCCATACCTGGCCCTACTTAAGACAAGCCCAGGCTTGTCTTGCAGCAGAACAGCAGAACGCTAGGTGAAGACACAGGCATCTTTCTTTGCTAATAAAAGCCTTGTTTTATTCAGTTAACTTTGAGTCTTGAAGTTATTGAGGCGCATCATGTACCCTTTAGTTCATATTGCCTCTCCTCGTTCTTCCTACCAAAATGTATCACTTCACACTTTTCTGCATTAAATTTCATCTGCCATGTGTCAGCCCATTTCACCAGCCTGTCTATATCTTCTTGAAGTGCATCACTATCCTCCTCACTGTTCACTATACTTCCAAGTTTCGTGTCATCTGCAAATTTTGAAATTGTGCCCTGTACACCCACGTCCAAATCATTAATATATATCAAGAAAAGCAGTGGTCCAAGTACTGACCCCTGGGGAACACCACTGTATACCTTCCTCCAGTCCGAAAACAACCGTTCACCACTACTCTGTTTCCTATCACTTAGCCAATTTCATATCCATGCTGCCACTGTCCCTTTTATTCCATGGGCTTCAACTTTGCTGGCAAGCCTATTATGTGCCACTTTATCAAATGTCTTTTGAAAGTCCATGTACACCACATCAACCGCATTGCCCTCACCTAAAATTTCAATCAAGTTAGTTAAACACGATTTACCTTTAACAAATCCGTGCTGGCTTTCCTTAATTAATCCACACTTGTCCAAGTGACTGTTAACTTTGTCCCTGATTATCGTTTCCAAAAGCTTCCCCGCTACTGAGGTTAAGCTGACTGGTCTGTAGTTGCTGGGTTTATCCATGCACCCTTTTTTGAACAAGGGCGTAACATTTGCAATTCTCCAGTCCTCTGGCACCACCCCCCCGTATCTAAGGAGGATCGGAAGATTATGGTGAGTACCTCCATGATTTCCTCCTTAACCTCCCTCAGCATCCTAGGATGCATCTCGGCCGGTCCTGGTGACTTATTTACTTTAACTTCAGCCAGCCTTTCTAGTACCTCCTCTATCAATTCTTATCTCATCCAGTATGTCCACTACCTCCTCTTTCACTATGACTTTGGCAGCATCTTCTTCCTTGGTGAAGACAGATGCAAAGTACTCATTTAGTACCTCAGCTATGCCCTCTGCCTCCATGAGTAGGTCTCCTTTTTGGTCCCTAATCGGCCCCACTCCCCCTCTTACTGCACTTTTACTATTTATATGCCGATAGAAGACTTTTTGATTACCTTTTATGTTGGCTGCCATTCTATTCTCATACCCGCTCTTTGCCCCTCTTATTTCCTTTTTCACTCCCCCTCTGAACTTTCTATATTCAGCCTAGTTCTCACTTGTATTCTCAACCTGACATCTGTCATATGCCCCCTTTTTCTGCTTCATCTTACTCTCTATCTCTTTCATCATCCAGGGAGCTCTGGCTTTAGTTGCCCTACCTTTCCACCTCGTGGGAATGTACCTCAACAGTACCTGAACCATCTCTTTAAAGGCAGCCCATTGTTTGATTACAGTTTTGCCTGCCAATCTTTGATTCCAATTTACCCGGGCCAGATCCATTCTCAAGCCACTGAAATTTGCCTTCCTCCAATTAAGTATTTTTACTCTAGATGGCTCCTTGTCCTTTTCCATAGCTAATCTAAACCTTATGATACTATGATCACTGTTCCCTAAATGTTCCCCCACTGACACTTGCTCCACTTGACCCACCTCATTCCCCAGAACCAGATCCAGCAATGCCTCCTTCCTCATTGGACCAGAAAAATATTTGTATTCTCTATCTTAGTCTGACCCCACCTAATACCTCTCCTGAACACACTTCAGAAATTCTTCCCCATCTTTACACTATTATTATCCCAGTCTATATTATGATAATTGCAGTCACCCATTATTACTACTCTATAGTTCTTGCACCTCTCTGTAATTTCCCTGCAAATTTGCTCCTCTATATCTTTCCCATTAGTTGGTGGCCTATAGAATACACCTAGTAGTTTAATGGCACCTCAATTATTTCTCAATTCTAACCAAATAGATTCTGTCCTTGACCCCTCCAGGACATCCTCTCTCTCTAGCACTGTAACATTCTCTTTAACCAATACTGCCACCCCACCTCCTTTCTTTCCTTCCCTATCTTTCCTGAACACCTTATATCCAGGAATATTTAAAACCCAATTCTGCCCTTTTTTGAGCCAGGTCTCAGTTATCGCCACAACATCATATTCCCATGTGGCTATTTGCACCTGCATCTCACCAACCTTATTTACCACGCTTCGTGCATTTATGCACATGCGCTGTAAACCTGTCTTAGACCTTCTTGTATTCTCTCTTAGTCTGACCTCACCTAATACCGTACTATTTCTTACTCTAGTGCTATCTGTCTCTCCCACTCATTTGTGCATTTTGTTTCTCTTTTCTAATGCTACATCTTGGTGCCCATTCCCCTGCCAAATTAGTCTAAGCCCTCCCCAACAGCACTAGCAAACCCCCCGCGAGGACATTGGTTCTGGCTCTGTTGAGGTGCAACCCCTCTGGCCTGTACAGGTCCCACCTCCCCCAGGTCCCAATGTCCCAGGAATCTGAAGCCCTCCCTCCTGCACCTGCACTATGCACGGTGGCATAGTGGTTAGCACTGTTGCCTCACAGCGCCAGGGACCCGGGTTCAAATCCGGCCTCGGGTGACTGTCTGTGTGGAGTTTGCACATTCTCCCCGTGTTTGCGTGGGTTTTCTCCGGGTGCTCCGGTTTCCTCCCACAGTCCAAAGATGTGCGGGTTAGGTTGATTGGCCATGATAAAAAATTGGCCCTTAGTGTTAGGGGGGATTAAATACGTGGGGTTACGGGGTTACGGGGATAGGGCTTGGGTGGGATGGCTGTCGGTGTAGGGACCGGGTGCTAGGGTTTGGATGATCAGCCATGATCTCGTTGAATGGCGGAGCAGGCTCGAAGGGCCGAATGGCCTACTCCTGCTCCTAACTTCTATGTTTCTATGTTTCTATGTATCTCTCCAGCCACGCATTCATCTGCTCTATCCTCCTATTTTTATACTCACTAGCTCGTGGCACAGGGAGTAATTTGGAGATTACTACCTTTGAGGTCCTGCTTTTTAATCTCTTTCCTAGCTCCCTAAAAGCTGCCTGCAGGATCTCATCCCTTTTTCTACCTATGTCGTTGGTACCAATATGGGCCATGACCTCTGGCTGTTCACCCTCCCCCGTCAGAGTGTCCTGCAGCCACTCAGTGACATCTTTAACCCTAGCACCAGGGAGACAACATACCATCCTGGAGTCATGTCTGCAGCCGCAGAAATGTCTGTCTGTTCCCTTAACTATCGAATCCCCTACCACTATTGCCTTATCGATCTTCCTCCTCCCGCCCTGTAGAGCTGAGCCACCCGTGGTGCCGTGGACTTGGCTCTGGCTGAACGCCCCAGAGGAACCATTGCCCTCACCAGCCAGGTTGGAGAGCGAGATGCACTCAAGGGACTCCTGCACTACCTGCCTGGTCCTGCTTGTCTGTCAGACGGTCACCCATTCCCTCTCTGCCTGCACACTCTTACGCTGCGGGGTGACCACCTCCTGAAATGTGCTATCCACGTAGCTCTCAGCCTCACGGATGCACCACAGTGACGCCAGCTGCTGCTAAAGCTCCGAAACCCGGAGCTCGAGCTCCTCCAGCTGACGACACTTCCTGCACATGTGGTTGTCCAGGACACGGGAGGCATTCTGGATTTCCCACATGGCACAGGATTTGCATTCCACGGGACTGAGGTGCCCTGCCATGCCTCTATTTATTCGACTATTAACTATCTTACAGAAATAAACTTAACACTAAGGGGGTGATTTTCTCACTGGAGGTGAGATGGAGGCGGGTTTCAGTTTGGGTGTATCTGAATCTCGCCTCCACTGATAGTTTTCAAAAAATTGAGATTATCCCTTGATTGGCCACTTGATTTCAGAGGTGTGGGATGCCCTTGCTCAATTAGTGTTTTGGGACTGAAACTCACCTCTGTTGACAGTACTTTTCCAGCCTGATTTTATGGCTTCTTGCTCCCTTGGCTCGTTCCACTGTATTCCTGCTTCTGCTGCACCACCTCCAACATCTTTTGAGATACCTATGTCCAATTCCAAGGCAAGGGCCTACCCGAGGCTCTCAGATGAGGCTCTGCAAATGTTGTTTGAGGGGGTGAGAACTAGCATGGAGGTGCTCTTCCACTCATCTTGGAGGAAGAGGCCTGCCAAAGAAACCAAGGCTGTGTGGGTACAGCTGGCAAGGGATATAAGCTCCAGATCTGTGTGTAGATTGGGAGACTGTTTCTGTATATTGATGAAATGCCATCCCTGTTGGAAAGCATTAACATGATTTGATGCCAAAATGTTGGCGTTATGCCATCTGTTTCTTAGCCTTAGGCAGCTCCACATTGTGGGCAACGCCACACTTGCGTTGTCAGGTTGGTGGCCTGAGTGAAAGGAGGCCAGAGAGTCATGTCCATTGTCAATGAAGTCCTAGAATGGAGCCAAGGACATGTGCCAACTGGCCAACCTATACAAATCTGGCCATGATAAGTTCATCCCTTGCATCCCTGGCAGCCATGTGCCCGCGTGCTGCCACTGCCACTGGTCGATACACCGGCGCTCTGACCTCCTCCTCCTCCAGATCCTCCTCCTCCAGATCCTCCTCCTCCTCCTCCTCAGCTTCCTCCTCCTCCTCATCCTCATCTGAGGAGGGCTGGAACTGAGCCGCTTGCTCATCAGGAAGCTGCAAGCCATGACGCTGTGCGATGTTGTGCAGTGTACAGCAGACCACGACCATTCTGGAGACCCTGAATGGTGTATACTGCAGGGCTCCACCTGATCGGTCAAGGCAATGGAAGCGCATCTTCAGCAACCCAATGGTTTGCTCTGTGATGGACCTGGTCGAAGTGTGGCTGGCGTTGTAGCGCTCTTTAGCCTTGTTAGCTGGCCTCCTGATCGGCGTCATTAGCCACCTCTTCAGGGGATAGCCTTCGTCACCAAGGAGCCATCCATTAAGTTGGTTTGGTGGATTGAAAAGCGGAGGAACATTAGAGTGCTGCAGGGTGAAAGAATCATGGCAATTGCCAGGATACATGGTGCAAACATGCAAGAACTCCTTCTTGTGGTTACACACCAGCTGTATGTTGAGGGATTGGAAGCCCTTGCGGTTGACAATGATAGCTGGGTTGTGATGGGGTGCCCTAAGGGCCACATGTGTGCAGTCTATGATGCCCTGCACCATTGGCATGCGTGTCATATTTGCAAATCCAACCGAACGGGCGGTTATACTTGCTTGATCCCTTGTGAACTGGATGTAATTGTGGGTCTTAGCAAAAAGGGCATCGGTAACCTGCATGATGCAACTGTGGGCAGCTGACTGGGAGATGCCGCTGATGTCTGCTGATGATCCCTGGGAGGAGCCTGAGGTGAAGAAGTTGAGTGCGGTGGTGACTGACAGTCACTGGTAAGGGGTGTCAACCCATTCCTATGGGCACCAGGTCTTGCTGCAGCAGGCTGCAGATCTCTCAGACAACCTCACGCGAAAGTCTCAACCTCCTTTGGCACTGCTGCTCACTCATGTTGAGGTAGCTCATCATTTATCTAAAAACCCTCTGTGGGGGGTATCTCCTGCGGTGAGGTGCCTCGATGCACTGGCGCCTTCTGTCCTGTGCAGCATCAGGTGGCTGAGCAGGAGGTTGGGGCTCCTGCTGATGTTGCTGCTGAGCTGCCTGGTTCTGCTGCTGCCCTGGATGGTCCTCATCCTCATCTGAGGTCCAAGGTGAAAGGAAATGTATGTTTCCCATTCTGCTTGCAGATACCTCCTCTGGGGAAACGCTCATTGTAAGTGGGGCAAGGATCTTCTCAGGAGGTCCCACAGTTGATTGATTCAAGCTGCAGCACCTCCGACTTCGGAAGGCCTTCTAAAAGTGCTCAGAGACCTTTTAAAGCCAAGGTCTGGCACCTGCAAGTAATCCTTGCTGCAATAAGTGATGTCTTGTTAGACCTGCAGCAGTGAGGAGGCCACCTGGCGTGGTTCAGAAGTTGCGTGAAGCACGCCGAAATGATGGGGAATTCACGAGGGCCTCTCAAAATAGGATTAGAGAGGCCCTTAACAAGCATTTGCAGACGTTAATTAACACAATGGCCAGCTGGAGGCGGGAGCGTTTCCCGACCTCCAAAACCGGCACCGGCAAAATCCCACGGAGGCGGGTTGGAGTCGGGTTTCGAACCCGACCTCATTGACTCTAATTTTCCCACCTTTCCCGACTCCAAACCCGCCTCCTCCGGTGTCAGAAAATCGCCCCCTAAGAATCTTAAAAGTCAGGCCTAAATTTATCTCCAGCCACTTCGCTCGCTCTCTTAGCTAAAGTCTTTATTCACACAATTATTTATAGTTATATTAATTAGTTAATATAGAGAGAATAAAATGCTAATACTCACCCACCAATCACCTACCTGCAGTCCTGTGATGTCACTCCTTGATTTTGCTGTTCTTTTGGAATTTGGTGAATTTGTATCTGCTGTCGCCTCTGCTGCCGACTCCTGCCGGGTCCACGCTGCCCTCAGCCTCCCGCGCTCTTTATTCTCTGCTGTCGTCTCTGCTGCCGACTCCTGCCGGGTCCACGCTGCCCTCAGCCTCCCGTGCTCTTTATTCTCTGCTGCCGATTCCTTCCAGGTCTGCTGTCTTGGCCTTCCTTGCTCTTTTTACTCTGCTGCCTCCTCGGATGCCAATTCCTTACAGGTCAATCCTTGAAGCTGTCAAGTAATCAGCTGGAGCAATGGCCACTCAACTCCCACCTCAGATTGACATCTGCGGTCCCCGAACAGCGTGGTTCCCGTGGCCATGAAGTTAAAGTGAAACGGTAAGTTAAAAAGCCTGTTAATGATCTGTTATAATGAGTTTAATTGGGTCCCTAGCTGCTGCCTGTCGGGTGTACTCAGCGCTGACAGACCGACATTGAGAAAGGCACGTGGCGGTGGGTTGGCAGCGGGGTCCTGACCCGCTGTTAAAAAAATTCACTTTTCCGCCCGACTTGGCAGCAATCCCGCCCGCTGACCCCCCGGAAAATTCCGCCCATTGTCTTGATGCATTGAAACAGGATTATTGAATGCTACAGAGCCCTCTGCTGATCAAGTGTGATATTACTGACTATGATAGTGGAGTGAAATTTTCATTAAATTTCACATCAAAGACAGTATCAGGTGGCAACACACCAGGAAAATGGACACTTGCAGGAAGGCTGGTGCTCAATGAACCATATTCCAGCAGGAGTCAGTGCCTTCAGGAGAGGATGGCTCAAAATGATAATCAGTGCCTTGTACAAGAGGATAACCCTAGTGCTAACTTACAGCAATCCTGTTTAAGAGCAATATAACAACACCATGCTGGATCCTCTCAATCTCTCTCTCTCCCCACCATATTATATAACCGTATACAGAGAAAGATACTGAAAAGAGAAAGATACTGAAAAGAGAGAGAGAAAGAAAAAGAAAAATTGTCCACCTTAATTTTGTTGACTTTGTAACACTCCAGTCATTACGTTTAATAATTCTGGTATATTTGCCAACTGAAATCAAAGTCTTTTTTATCCATGAGCTTTGCAATTCAATCACAGTGCTCCACATCCAAGCAACCGAAAGACATAGTGCCCCTTCGTGCCATGATTGCTCACAATGAAAGGTATCAGACCTCAGCCTTGCTGTTAAACCATGAGTGAGCAGAAGGCAGGTTCCTTCCCACTGAGAGAAAGCAAATCAGAGGGCAAGTCACCTCCGGGACCATGTTCGCACACACCACTTGCCATATCCGAACAGAGGTAGCACTTCTGGAAACAAGTCCCCTGCCATCTCAGCTAAGGGATGAGATGTCTTGATGACAACTGGAAAAAAACACTAGCAAAAATATAAAAAGCAAAGAAAGAATTTGCATTTATATAGAGCCTCAGGACGTCCCAAAGCACTTCACAGCCAATGCATTACTGTTGTTGTGTAGTCACTGTTGAAATGTAGGGAAACGCACCAGCCAATTTGCACACAGTTAGGTCCCAGAAACAGCAACAAGATAAATGACCAGGTGATTGGTTTTTATTGATGTTGGTTGAGGGATAAATATTGGCCAGGACACTGAGGAGAACTCCACTGCTAGTCTTCGAATAATGTCATAGGATCTTTTACGTCCACCTGAGAGGACAGGCGGGACCTTGGTTTAATATCTCATCTGAATGACGGCACCTCCAACAGTGCAGAATTCCCTCAGTATTGCACTGGAGTGTCAGCCTAGATTAAGTGCTCAATGATGGTGGAGCCCAGCACGTGAGTGCAAAAGACAAGGCTGAAGCATTTGCAACTATCTTCAGCCAGAAGTGCCGAGTGGATGATCCATCTCGGCCTCCTCCTGACGTCCCCAGCATCACAGATGCCAGTCTTCAGCCCATTCAATTCACTCCATGTGATGTCAAGAAACGGCTGAAGATACTGGATACTGCAAAGGCTATGGGCCCTGACAACATTCCGGCAATAGTACTGAAGACTTGTGCTTCAGAACTAGCTGCGCCCCTAGCCAAGCTGTTCCAGTACAGCTATAACACTGGCATCTACCCGGCAATGTGGAAAATTGCCCAAGTATGTCCTGTCTACAAAAAGCAGGACAAATACAACCCGGCCAATTATCGTCCCATCAGTCTACTCTCAATCATCAGCAAAGTGATGGAAGGTGTCGTCGACAGTGCTATCAAGTGGCACTTACTCAGCAATAACCTGCTAACTGACGCCCAGTTTGGGTTCCGCCAGGGCCACTCAGCTCCTGACCTCATTACAGCCTTGGTCCAAACATGGACAAAAGAGCTGAACTCAAGAGGTGAGGTGAGAGTGACTGCCCTTGACATCAAGGCAGCATTTGGTCGAGTGTGGCATCAAGGAGCCCTAGCAAAACTGAAGTCAATGGGAATCAAGGGGAAACCTCTCCATTGGTTGGAATCATACCTAGCACAAAGGAAGTTGGCTGTGGTTGTTGGAGGTCATTCATCTCATTCACATGACATCACTGCAGGAGTTCCTCAGGGCAGTGTCCTAGGCCCAACCATCTTCAGCTGTTTCATCAATGACCTTCCCTCCATCATAAGGTCAGAAGTGGGGATGTTCGCTGATGATTGCACACTGTTCAGCACCATTCAAGACTTGGCAGATACTGACGCAGTCCGTGTCCATATGCAGCAAGACCTGGACAACATTCAGACTTGGGCTGACAAGTGGCAAGTGACATTCGCACCACACAAGTGCCAGGCAATGACCATCTCCAACAAGCGATACTCTAACCATCTCCCCTTGACATTCAATGGCATTACCATTGCTGAATCCCCCACTATCAACATCCTGGGGGTTACCATTGATCAGAAACTGAACTGGACCAGCCATATAAATACTGTGGCTACAAGAGCAGGCCAGAGGCTGGGAATTCTGTGGCGAGTGTCTCACCTCCTGACTCCCCAAAGCCTTTCCACCATCTACAAGGCACAAGTCAGGAGTGTGATGGAATACTCTCCACTTGCCTGGATGAGTGCAGCTCCAACAACACTCAAGAAGCTCGACACCATTCAGGATAAAGCAGCCCGGTTGATTGGCACTCCACCCACCACTTTCAACATTCACTCCCTCCACCACCGGCGCACTGTGGCTGCAGTGTGTACCATCTACAAGATGCACTGCAGCAACTCGCCAAAGCTCCTTCAACAGCACCTTCCAAACCCGTGACCTCTACCACTTAGAAGGACAAGGGCAGCAGACGCATGGGAACATCACCACCTACAAGTTCCCCTCCAAGCCACACACCATCCTGACTTGGACCTGTATCGCCATTCCTTCACTGTCACTGGGCCAAAATCCTGGAACTCCCTTCCTAACAGCATTGTGGGTGTACCTACACCATATGGACTGCAGCGGTTCAAGAAAGTGGCTCACCACCATCTTCTCAAGGGCAATTAGGGATGGGCACTAAATGCAGGCCTAGCCAGCCAGCGACGCCCACATCCCATCAATGAATAAAAAAAAAGTACTGGAGTGTGGCTTGAATCCACGACCTTCTGACCCAGAGGTGAGAGTGCTTGCAGTGAGCCAAAGCTGAACATACATAACTGAATCTGTGCTTTGACCCTGCAGCATTCTGCATATTATACAGTTACATCTGTTTAATGATCACATTGCTTGTTTTTTAATGAACACATCAACCCCCTGTGTGTAAAGGCCCTAATATGCAAACCAGCTTCTGGTAATTAGCTCTGCATGTTTGGTGAGGACAGAAAAAAAGGCACAACAGCCTAAAGTGAGATGAAGGATGTCCAGATTTCGTGTCAATCTCAAAACCACTGGTTACAATATTGGCATGTAAAAGTGTTACAATCCCAAATATTATTTTGACCTCTCTCAGTTCCAGGTTCTTATTAATATAAGTGTAGACATTCACCATCCTCCATAAAGGTTGTTTTGCCCGTGAAGAGTTTGTCTTCCACCTGAATCTTTCCTGACGTAAAGGAGGGTCCATGGAAACCATTTTCCTTACACAGTCTGGTCAGGATCTCAGTTGGTTTCATTGCATCACGCCAGGCATTGTAACCTTCTCTGCAATTGAAAAAGATTCCATTAAAAATTACAGTCAAAAGATGCATGAGAAGTGAAGGATAACCTTTTTGGCAGTTGGATAAATTATGCTAGCTTTTAAATCTACAGTATTAGGAAACTGTTGATGATTCAAAACAAACCAGAGCAAAAGCTTGTGACAACTTTTCGAATCTATCTCTCCTTTGCTTGTTTGAGCCAGGTGGGAAAAATGTACAATGCCTCAACACCATGCATATCATTTCACAAATACAGCAAGGATGACCCATTGGAGGACTATAGTAACATTTTATAATTAAAAGTGACACTGATGTCATGACAGATCAAGTAACAGAGATCAGCCATGAGCTCACTGAATGGCGGAACAGGCTCGAGGGGCTGAATGGCCTCCTCCTGTTCCTGTGGTTCGATTGTTGATCCCACCTTCAATCCCTGGTCTGTACTATAGTAGCTGATCTGACCTGAGGCAGTAGTAGGGATACTATAATTGGCTTATGTGCTGCTGGGCTAGGGAGGGTAAAATCAGCGAAGGTTCCCACTTCTGATCACTATCGAATGGCTCCTGCTAGAAGGTGGTATATGCAGACATTGGGCGAGGACGTGACTGGATTTGGTTGCGACACCTCCCACGACAGTCAATTAGCTTCCTGACGCTCACAGTGTAGACTTACAAATGAAGAATGGTACCAGAGGGCAGCCAACCCCTGTGACTCTGTACTCCAGCATGAATCATGCTTCTGGGAATGAAAGAAAATTGGCTGTGGGGGGTGGGGGGGGGAATCAGGAAAAATAACAAATATAATGATCAATGGTAACAGCTCCAACTGGGTATTTGACTTTGGGGATGACACCAAGATATGCAGAAAAGGAGGTTGTTGCTATGCAGCTGCCATAACAATCTTTTAATAGAAAGAGCATTTTTTGATGGCAGACAAAATTGGTGAGTTGCTGATTTCATTACTGGACACTTTAATTCACAAAGAAAGACTTGCATTTCTATAGCGCCTTTCATGACCTCAAGGTGTCCCAAAGCACTTTACAGCCAATGAAGTACTTTTGAGGTGTAGTCACTGTTGCAATGTAGGAAACGTGGCAGCCAATTTGCTCACAGCAAGGTCCCGCAACAGCAATAAAATAAATAACCAGATAATCTGTTTTATTGATGTGGGTTGTGGGATAAATATTGGCCAGGACACCAGGAGAACTCGCCTGCACTTCTTTGAATAGTGCCATGGGATCTTGGTTTAACGTCTCATCCAATGAGGACACCTCTGATCTGGTATTTAGGTGTTGGTTGAGAGGTATATGTCGGCCAGGACACCGGGAGAAACTTCCCTTTGAATAGTGCTGTGGGTTCTTTTATATCCACCTGAGATGGCAAATGGGGTCTCAGGTTAACGCTGCATTTGAAAATGGCACCTCCAACAGTGCAGTACTCCCTCAGCACTGCACTGAAGTAACATTGCCAAATGACAGGCAAATCATGTCACCAGGGTGCTGATGGGATGTCTGTTCAGGTTCTCATTTTGAAACGGTGACATGAGCTGAGTAAATAGGAGCAGGCCTGATATTCAATAGAATTTTAACTTAATGTATGCTAATGAAAAAAATTACAAAAAACAGATATATGGAAATCAGAGTCCACATGCTGTCATGTCAGTTACTACCATTTTTAAACAGTGGCTGCATATCACAATATTCATATTTTTATGATTTTTTAGATTGGCTGGGGAGTTTTCCTTGTGCCCTGGCCAATATTTATCCCCTCAACTAATATCAATAAAATAGATTATTTGGTCATTTATTACTTGATTGAATTCTTTGATGAGGTGACAGAGAAGGTAGTGCAGTAGATGCTGTATATATGGTCTTTTGGAAGGCATTTGGCAAAGTGCCACATAGGAGGCTTGTCAAGAAGATGGAAGCCCACGGAATTAAGGGGAAGGTGACGGTATGGATACAAAATTGGCTCAGTGACAGGAAGCAAAGGGTGGTGGTCGATGGATATTTTTTAGACTGGGAGGTGATTTGAAATGGTGTTCCCAAGAGTCAGTTTTACACTTTGCAATTTTTATAAATGACCTAGACTCCTGTGTAGGGAGCAGCATTATAAAACTTGCAGATGATACAAAAATTGGCAAATTTGTAGATCAAGATGAGGATAGTTATAAGTTTAGGATGACACAGACAGGATGGTGAAATGGGCAGAAGCACAGCAGTTGGAGTTCAATGCAGACAAGTGTGAAGTGATGCACTTTGGGAGGACTAATATGGAAAGACTATACTATAAATGGCACGTTTTTGAAAAGTGTAAATGAGCAGAGAGACCTTGTGTTCCATATACACAAATCTTTAAAGGTGGCAGTGCAAGTTGATAAGGATGTAAAAAGCATATGGGTTACTTGGGTTTATAAGTAGAGGAATAGAATATATAAGCAAAGAGATCATGCTAGAACTTTATAAATCAGTGGTTAGGCCTCAGCTGGAGTATTGTGGACAATTCTGGGCACCACACTTCAGGAAAGATGTAAAGGCCTTAAGAAGGGTACAGGGGAGGTTTACCAGGATGTTACCAGGGATGAGGGACTTCAGTTATGTGGAGAGGTTGGAAAAGTTAGGGCCGTTCTCCTTGGAACAGCGAAAGTTAAGAGGTGACCTAATAGAGGTTTTCAAGATGATGAGAGGTTTTGATAGAATAGAGAAAAACTATTCCCTCTGGCAAGTGGGTCAATAACCAGAGGTTATAGATTTAAAATCATTGGCAAGAGATCTAGAGGGGAGATGAGGAGAAATGTTTTCATTCGGAGAGTTGTCGGGATCTGGAACGCTCTACCTGAAAAGGTGGTGGAAGCGGATTCCATAAATAATTTTAAAAGGCAGTTGGATAGGTGCTTGAGGATGAGCAATTTATAGGGTTACAGACAAAAAGCGAGGTTGTGGGGCTGAGCACGACTGCTCTGTTAAAGAGCCAGCACAGGCACGATGGGCCGAATGGTCGCCTTCTGTGCTGTAAGTTTCTATGATATAACAGGAAAAGCACAAAGACAGGGTAATGATCTTTTATTACATTGACTTTGCAGTATAATACCCATATGCAAGGTTGTTGTAATTCAGACATGAAAAGCCTACAGCAAATGTACATTTGGTGCCAAGATGCCCAATTTTTCTGATATGAAATGAATCTCTCTGTTCTTCCTGCAGTCCCCCTTGATCTTGCTGGGCCGTGCACCTATTGAGCCCAACAAGGCCTTTGTGAAAGCCAGCAACAGCAGCCCAGTAATGTCAATCCCTCCAATTTCCCCTCCCACAGCAGCATGGTTGAAGACAGAGGAATGGGGGCTTGAATCTACGTCCTTCCATATAGATTCCTCACCCTGGCACTCCAATATGCTGCAAATCAGTGGACTACTAAGACCATTTACACCAAATTTATTGGTACCTGTCATACTTGTATGGTAACACAGACACCTCTGTCTTTTCTGTAAGTGCTTTAAAATCTGTAGTGTAAAAAATAATTTATACTAAACCCATCCTTACATCTCGTATTTGTGCGGTAGCCCACAGGTAGCTCGGTATTTGCTATAAAAGCGGTTCTCCAGATCAATTTTAGTTTCTCCAATCAAATCATCTGTTCCAATCACGTCAAAATCATAGATTGTTATCATGAGCAGAGATTCCATTGGGAATGTAGCCTCAATCTCATAGGACCTGTCAGGTGAAGGAAAGAATTATTGTACAAGAGATGGCTTCTTCCAAAAATAGTCATAAAATGAAAAATTAATAATTTGAACAATAACGTCTTAATCTTAAAGAACCAGAGCGCCAGATTTTGGAAAATCCACTCCTATCGATGGGACCAGGTTATACTTTCAGGGTAGCTTCTTTGTGAAATATTGTATTTGAAAGGATTCTGTCTCAAGTAGATTTAATTTCTGAGTAAACAAAATGGTGGCCACTATAACTTTGAATGTTTTACATTTAGAGTGAAAGAGGCGACTTAGACAAATATTCATAGCCAGGAACTTATGGTTCCTTCCACAGTTCTGGATATGGCTTCAGGGTCAAATAATTGTCATTTTTTTTCTATCGCGGCACTGTGTAGTACAAGGAGGTACATTGGACTATAGTACTGGAGTGCCCTGGAGACAAAATTACAGTAAAAGAGTATTTATTTGATTTGAGATGTACTGATCGAATTCTAAGGCTTTCCAATGTGCCATACAATCATCTCTAAGAGCTGGCCTTTCAAGATTCACAACGCCGGCAGGTGCAGGGTCCAATTTTAAATTGGGATTGAAAAATCAGCTTTGAAACAAAGACATCCTTCTGCAGCATCATATTATCTTTACCGATTGAAACAGGTTTAGTGTCGCATTACTGCCTTTTTTGGTCAACAGAAATCTCACCACAGCCGGAAGCTGGTGAGTGCACACATTCCAGTGAGTAGAGACAGAGGGCTGCACGTGGCCAGTGTAACCATGCCCTGCTGACTATTCAAATGGTATCAGACCTGTACCAGCAGCTGCGATGTAGTGACAGCAGCAGAAGATTACCCTTCACGCCCCTAATCTCACTATATTAACATGTGGCTTGTAACATTAGACCTAATTGGGTGCTGTCAACGCAAATGTGGCTCAACACTCGGAGTGCTGAATTAACCCTCTAGTCTATACTTTATCTGATTACTTAGGAGATAGGAACACGGTGCAGAGTAAGTCAGACAGTAAAAATGCGCGCACACAACTTCTGACCTTCCAAACAGTGGATTAAGCTGTTTAGGGATGTAGTTGTCACGATCCTTAATTTCAGTCTTTCCAAGCTGCAGTACGATGTAAGGATCAGCCTTGCCATCAGGGTCAGCTGGGTGTAGATTAGTAGCCTAGTACAGGTCAAACAGTTTTTTTTTTTAAAACACATGATTATATTTGAGTAAATAATCAGGAAACACATTGGTTTTAACATACAGCTTTGTAATAATACAGCCACGTGATGACTTCACCAGGCCAGGAACTGTAGCTGAAATCATTTCTTTACAAAGGAATGAGTCAACAGAGATTACGCAGAATATAAAAGCACGATTCAAAATGTTTTGTAACGTTCATTTGGGATCTGTGCAAATAAAGAAGAAAATTTCCGCTTCCTTGGTGAAATGTTTCTGTCAGAATCTGGAGAAAAGAGATGCGATAACGTTTCAGGTGTAGACCCTTCATCAGAGCCAGTTCCACACCTGAAGTGTTAACTCATCTTTTCTCTCCACGGATGCGGACTGATCTACTGGGTGTTTCCAGCATTTACTGATTTTGTTTCAGATTTCCAGCATTTGCAGTTTTTAGCTTTTTAAAAAAAAGACTAATTTCTGTGGTGTGCATAAGTCTCAGTTAAAGTTGGAGAACTGGGGGGTGGGGGTGAGTGAGAAGAAACATGCATGTTACTTACTGATACAATGTAGACTCTGATTAAAACTTTGACAGGGGTGTTTGATGGCATTCCCTGCAAAATTTTGAATTGCCCATCGGTATCATAGCCATCATAACATTTCCACACACAGAATGAACCCTGAAAAGAGAAGTAAGGAAGGCCTTTTATAGTGTTATCCCAATAGGGGAGAAGAAATAGAATGCTGATGTGTAGAAAAAAAGAGAGCTCCCAACTGTCTTGCCTTTGGCCCTCCATTTACCACGATATTCTATAAATGCTCAATCACACCCCCTGACCTCCACCTTTGGCTCCCACTCCACCAATGCTTCGATTTTAAAATTCTCATAATCGTGTTCAAATCCCTCCATTGCCTTGCCCCTCCTGATCTCTGTAACCTCCTTCAGCCCTACAACCCTGAGAACTCTGCATTCCTCCAACTCGGGCCTCTTCCCCACTTCCTTCGCCCTACCATTGGCGGCAGTGCCTTCAGCAGTCTAGGCCGTAAAGCTCTGGAATTCCCTCCCTAACTCTCTCCTACTTTAAGATGCTCCTTAAATCTTATCCCTTTTCTCTCTCCTCTAGGTCCTTCTCAATGGCCACAACCCACAGAAGAAGACACCCCAAAGGCGGAGAATCTGTCTAAGGAGGCACTATCACATGCTGCATCACAACCAATCACCATCACAATGATTGACACCCCAGCTGGATTAGAGAATGAGGTCTGCATGTGGTGAAACACCCAGCACTGGTGGCAGGGACAGCCCACCAGAGGGTATGGTCTTCTCCCAGCTCTGTTAAGGAGGACAGAGATGCAGACATCAGGGGCCCAGCAATGAGAAGAAAACGGCTTGCTTCACAAAAGCAATTCTATCAGGTATTGGAAGGCCTTCCAAGGAATTTCACCTGAAAATGTGGAGGAGACCGCTTCCAAGCTCTGTGGTGTCATCTCCCAGGGCATCAGCTCTCTGAAGTCTACTTCGGAGAGTGGAGTCATCTCCAGGGCACTGCAGATGGGCCCTCACAACAAGAGTCAATGTTCACAGCCTTTGCAGCTTTCGCAAAAGCTCAAACTGTTTCCATGCGGACTTTGGGCTCAAACCTGTGCTCAGCCTTGGAGAGGTAGATGTCCGCCTTGGACAGATTGACGGAGCTAATGAATTGGGTCTTTCAAGGCGTCACTCAGCTTCTGCAGTCTGTTCTCCCACAGATCAGTGGAAGTGCTGAGCTCCAGCCCCATGTGAGAGGCAGTAGCGCTGGGGAATTTCTGTCAAATTACTGATAACTTAGAATAGTGGTCAACACATATACAATAGAAAAATACAGCTCTCCTGCAGCTTTACTAAATACTATTCAAAGAGCATAACTGTTCAAAAAATGCAAAATGCAGCTAAACAATTTAATTTTTATAACGAGATAACAGAGGGATGGTTTTGCAAGGCCCCGTTGCCGGTGCAGAGCCTGGCTAGTACCAAGCATGGATGAGAAAATTGGGGCTGTAACCCTACAAAACAATACGGCAATTATCTGACCTGTGCTTGGCACAAGTGAGTGAGACTCCATGCAGCAGCAGAGTCTCATGAAATTACACTTCATATTGCCTTCAATGAAATAGATTAATGGTGCTCTTTAGATGTCATGGTGCTTGTAAATATCTACAATTAGTCTTCTGTATAACATACCGTTACTTCTCCATCATACTTTGCGGTTATTTTTGAATATTTGAAGGAGAAAAAATGCAAGGATATGGGGAAAGAGCGGGGCTAACTGGATTGCTCTTCGAAAGAGCTAGCGCAGACTCGATGGGCCGAATAGCTTCCTTCTGTTATGTACTATTCTATGATTCAATGATTATAAAACAGCAGATCCTCCAACTCACTGTGAGTAATGCTATGGGAGATCTGCTAATATTAAATATTTATCGAAACATTTTTCCAATGATGTCCGAGGGTCCTGGTGGGTACTGAGCCAAATAGACTAGAAAGTGCCAGGTTTGATCTTTGATCTTTGATCTCAGCTACAACCACAGTTGGGGTACTACAATTTGCTCAAAGACCTGGGCTAGTGGGGGGGAGGGGGGTACCCAGAGGATTTCCTGCTCCCTACAGCTATCCAGTGACCCCTGATGCACATACCTGTGGACATTGAGTGAGGACAGGATCAAGTTTGGCTATGAAGCCCCTCCCATGATCTAATAGCTTGCTGACACCCATGGTTTGGGTGCGAAGAATGACCAACTGTGGAAAGTAATGGAAGGCTGCCAATACCTCGCGAACAAAAGTCAATGCCTTTTGGGGCAAAGGAGATGACAGGACAAAACATGTTTCTCTCAACAAGGAGCAGAGAATTACAGCCTTGGTGTTGACTAGGATCTCAACATGGAGCAAGCTAGATTTTTACTTCTTCCTCCTTCTCCCGTGAATTTTTATTTCTCTCCTGTGTGGGACGCACAGTCCTATGTGCCCGAATCATGTTGCATGAATCCCTGCACCAAGAGCACTAATTTGTAAAATCTACCCTAAGATTATTAATAATATAGACTTAAACCTACCTTAAATTTTCCAACAATTCTTTCATCGTCTACGCTGGTGTCATCTTCACTTGCTTTACCACGAAAAAGATCAAACGTTTGTACCCAATCAAAAAAGTTATCAAATTCTCCTTCTAATTCTTTATCATATATCTGGTGGAAACAATTCACAAAACTGGATCATCTACTCCAATTATGCAACTGATCAGCACAACAGACAATTGGTAAATAGAAATTTTCCAGGCAAACTAGCCCTGGACGTTACCTAGAAATGAGGAGCAAGTGATCAGAGGAGATTTGGGGTCAATCCTTATGTATAATTTTAAACTTGCAGCTTATGGCCATGGCTGGGATGCAGTTTAAGGGGATTTCATTGCAAGTCAAAACAGATTATTTTAACCCTGTGCAACTCATTTGGAGTATTGCATGCAACTTTGAGCACCCTTCCTTTTAAAAGAACATTGATGTAGTGGACAAGGTTCAGAGAAAAGTGACCAGGATGATTCTGGGGCTTGAAGCTCAGGTTATGAAAAGGGATTCACCGAACTGAATTTCTCTTCATTAAAGAATGAAGAATCAAATGGTAATTTTTGCGAAGCTCATTTGCTGTAGCAGAATACTCATGAATTAGCTGCTTAGAGGAGACATGGTTTGGGTCTCTCACATGATGAGAGGGTGGATAATGTTAATGTCAGCAGGTCGCTTAACTTAAACAAAGCACTGCAGAGCACAGCACAGAGTTAACAAGCCTGAAGTAAAGTTCAGTGTTAGAATAGCTTTTCTGCCTTCCCCCAGCAGATATGTGGAATAGATTCCCAGCTAAAACAGTGCCATATTAAGTAAATCCTTGAGGATAAATATCTTATTCAGAACAGGGTTGAAGGTTAGAATGATAAGCATAGACCAAAACGTACGTGTTTATTTTTTTATGTGCATGCCCCAACATGATATGAATGTACCTTCACAGATGTAGTGTGTTACTTCATGTGGAGTTTTGTTCTTACGATAACTTTATCCCTTTCAAGCGAGATGAGCCACACTGCAGGTAGACACTACTAAAATTATTTGATGGCCAAAGTACCGCTGACTGCCATAACTCCCAACTATAAAACTGTTATGAACTATGAGAATAATTGGATAGTGTAGTGTACGTACCTTTAAGGGGAGAACTACTTTTTACAGCTCCTGTATACTGTAGTACCGGCAGTGACCACACCTGTATATAAACCCTGAGTAGGGATCTGTACAGTTAGTTTTAGAGTAACCCTCATCCAGTAAACACCTGTTGATTGTTCCATGCAGTCTCTTGTCTAATTATTGAAGGACACACAACATCAAGATACATGAATCTAACATTGACGACGAGAAGATTCAAACCTACCTGCAACTTTGCATCACCTCCCAGGGATTCGCTCCTGGAGAACAGTGAAAGAAGAAGGCCGAGTCCAGAAGCATGGGCGTCGACCATCCAGCGGAGACTTGAGCATCGCAGGGGAGGCTGTTGAGAGCTGGGCTTGGTTCTCCAGTTACGGTGGTCCAGCGAAACGGGCTGGCAACAGGTACGGCGCAGACCCTTCCCGGACAGCGGCGGCTAGAGCCGACCGACGGCACAGAAAAAGGCCGAGCAGCGTCGACGGGAGAAGAGAGAGGGTAGAGCGCACAGGACGCAGCCGGTGTTCAGGACCGAGCGGCGTCGACGGGAGAAGAGAGAGGGTAGAGCGCACAGGGCGCAGCCGGTGTTCAGGACCGAGCGGCGTCAACGAGAGAGAGCAGAGCGTAGCCGGTGTTCAAGGGCCGAGCAGCGTCAGCGGGGAAGAAAGGTAAGCGCGGGAGACGCCATTTTGAGCCGCAGCAGAGAAGAAGGGAGAGCGCGGGAGACGCCATTTTGAGCCACAGCGGAGAAGAAGGGAGAGCGCGAGAGACGCCATTTTGAGCCAGTCTAACCACACCCAGGGATGCCGAAGAGTGGCAGTGTCACAGCGTTCGACAATGAAGTCGAAGATTGGACGACATATGTCGAACGCATAGAAGTGTACTGCAAGGCGAATGAAGTGCCAGATGACAGGAAAGCGCTGGTATTGTTGAATTCAATGGGTGCAAAAACGTATGGCTTACTGCGAAACCTAGTAACCCCAGAGAAGCCAGTGGAAAAGGATTTTGAAAACATAGTGTCAATCCTACAGGACCACTTAAACCCCACACCGTTGCTGATAGCAGAAAGATT
Organism: Somniosus microcephalus; assembly: GCF_052327205.1. Classification (NCBI taxonomy): domain Eukaryota; kingdom Metazoa; phylum Chordata; class Chondrichthyes; order Squaliformes; family Somniosidae; genus Somniosus; species Somniosus microcephalus. The sequence continues at coordinate 133,050 of NW_028225660.1, read as the reverse complement.
TAAGTTTCACAAAAGGAACCAGCATAAAGATGAAAGTAATGCTGAGTATTTAACGGAACTGCGCAAGCTATCGAAACACTGCCAGTTTGGAACGTGACTAGCAGATACTTTAAGGGACAAGTTTGTGTGTGGGCTTCAAAGTGAAGGAACCCAGAAACGGCTTCGATCAGAAAATGATCTTACGCTGGGCAAGGCTTTCAGCATTGCAGTATCACATGAAGCAGCCGCACGGGGCGCTGCAGAGATACAATGGAGACCGCAAGAATATGGCACAAATGAAATGTCATACGGAACAGTGAAGTGCTATCGCTGCGGCAGAACAACACACGACCATAATGATTGCTGGTTCAAGGACAAAGTGTGCAGACAGTGTGGAAAAGTAGGACACATAGCAAGAGTCTGCAGGTCGGGAAAGAAAACCAGCAGCAAGAAATCTCCACAGGAGAAGTACAAGAAGGTACATAAGGTGACGGAGAGTAGTTCAGATGAACAGAAAAGTGATACAGACTCCGGAAGCAAGGAGCTGGGTTGTCTGAAACTACATAATGTGATCAAAAAGGAGGATCACCAAACTATCTGGGTCACGCTCAAGATAGCCGGAGTCCAAGTGAAAATGGAATTGGACACAGGATCAGCCCTAACAGTCATAAACCGAAGGGACTACAAGTGGCTATTCTCACATACACCCTTGAGAGATACAGAGATTGTCTTGAAGACGTACATGGGGCAAAAAATTCTATCCAAAAGGAAAAATAAGGGTGAACGTTATATATAACGGCAAGGAAACACCAAAAATTGACCTATATGTATTGCCAGATGGAGGGCCACCACTACTAGGACGTGAATGGATCCGGAAGATACAGCTAGATTGGCATTCCATACAAGCACTGACTGTAGATGCCAAAAAGGATGACGACGTCACACCTGGACGACTGTCAAAAATGCTAATTGACGCACAAGAAGTGTTCCAGGAGGGACTCGGAACACTAAAAGGCATAACAGCGACGATCAAAATAGAGGAAAATGCAAGCCCAAAGTTTTTAAGGCCAGACCGGTGCCTTATGCGATCCGCCCAGCCGTCGAAGCAGAGCTGGAAGGTTTGGAACGTTCAGGAGTACTGTCCAAAGTGGACTGGAGCGAGTGGGCTACACCCATCATTCCTGTAATGAAGAGGTCGTTGAGTAATATGCCTGGGGAACCAAAGAAGGTTCGCATCTGTGGGGACGTTAAGGTGACAGTGAACCCAGTCCTTCACACGGTACAATATCCGCTTCCGCGGATTGAAGATATTTTCGCCTCGCTATCTGGAGGGAAACGCTTCACTAAGATTGATCTGGCCCAGGCGTACCTGCAAATGGAGGTAGAGGAAGCCTCGAAACAGTACCTCACGATCAACACTCATAAAGGTCTCTACCAATACAACCGGCTGGTGTTCGGGGTAGCATCAGCTCCGGCTATTTGGCAAAAGGCAATGGATCAAGTCCTGCAAGGGATTCCAGGGACCCAATGTTATTTGGATGACATCCTGGTCACGGGCAAAAATGACAGTGATCACCTCGCCAACCTGGAGCAGGTGCTCACTAGATTGAAGGAATATGGGCTCCGAGCTAATCGCCACAAATGCGAGTTTTTCCAGAAGCAGATCTCGTATTGTGGCCACGTTATTGATGAAGAGGGGTTACATAAGTCCCCTGAAAAGATTGAGGCAGTAGTCAAGGCTCCAGCACCGGAAAATGTGTCACAATTGAGGTCGTTCCTCGGGCTGGTGAACTACTACCATAAGTTCTTGCCGAATTTGTCTACAGTACTACACCCACTGAACACCCTACTGCAAACGGGGGTACCATGGAAGTGGAATGACGAATGTAAATGAGCTTTCCAGAAGTGCAAAGAATTGATCACATCAAAAGAGGTGTTGGCTCATTTCAACCCAGCACTACCAATTCGGTTGGCGTGTGATGCATCACCCTATGGCATTGGAGCGGTGCTGTCGTACAAATTCCCAGACGGCTCGGAGAGGCCAGTAGCCTTTGCGTCTTGGTCACTATCCTCAGCCAAGCGTAACTACGCCCAGATTGACAGGGAGGCCCTCAGCCTAGTGTGGGGAGTGAAAAAGTTCAACCTCTATCTGCACGGGCAGAAGTTCACGTTGCTGACTGACCACCAACCACTTGTCTCCATCTTTAATCCTAAGAAGGGCGTTCCGGTGATGACTGCGCAACGGCTACAAAGATGGTCCCTTTTTCTAGGGGCGAACCAATATGAAATTGAGTATAAGGGCACGAAACAGCATGGAAACGCTGATGGGCTACTATCACGCCTGCCAGTGCCTACTGCGGAGGAAGCACCAGCAGTGGACACTGTCGAAATATTTTATTCGACTATAATTGAACGCTTGCCAGTAACTAACGCTGATATAGAGAAGGAGACCCGAAATGACCCAACACTGTCTCGGGTATATGACTTGAAGGTGAAGGGATGCCAACACATGGTGACTCACTGTTGCCAGCATTCTCATCCAGAAGAGAACAGCTGTCAGTATGCCAGGGGACCTTGATGTGTGGATCCCGAGTGGTAATTCCACCCAAGTTAAGGGAGAGAGTGCTCAATGAGCTTCACGAAGGCCATCTGGGAGGGGTGAAAATGAAAAGCCTTGCTAGGGCTTATGTGTGGTGGCCGGGGATCGATCAGCAAATCGAGGACCTGACAAAGAGCTGCTCAGGATGCCAGAAGGTCCAAAATGCACCACCACATGCCCCTCTACACCCATGGGAGTGGCCCTCATCTCCATGGCAACGGGTGCATATTGATTTTGCTGGTCCATTCCTGGACTCAATGTTTTTAATAGCCGTGGATGCGCACTCGAAATGGCCTGAGGTGATCAAAATGTCCTCCACCACCATGGAGAAAACTATTTCAGTCCTACGGACCATATTTGCCAGGAACGGCTTGCCAGAGCAGATTTGCTCTGATAACGGACCACAGTTCGCGTCCGAAGAGTTTCGAAGATTTATGAAAAGGAATGGGGTAAGGCATTACACATCCGCCCCGTATCATCCAGCCACAAATGGATTGGCTGAGAGGTTTGTACAAACCTTTAAAAAAGCAGTAAGGGCCATGTGCGATGACGACATTCCACTGCAGCATAAGGTGGACAATTTCCTGTTAGCCTACAGAAATGCGACACATGCAGTCACCAACCAGACCCCGGCCATGATGTTCTTTAACCGAAGGTTGAGATCTCGTCTGGATTTGCTCAGACCAAATGTATGAAGAGATGTTGAGAATAAGCAATTCCAGCACATCAATGAGAAGCCGACAAGGAGCTTCAATGTAGGGCAACCAGTCTTGGCCCGCGACTGCCAAACAGAGAAATGGCAACCAGGAACGATATGCACACGGCAGGGGCCACTAATGTACACAGTGGATGTTGGGGAGAACATTGTGAGACGCCATGTTGACCAGATCCTAGAGTCACAGGAACGAGTCAACCCCATGTCTCGCGTACCTGGTGAGGAACCCGACATACAGGTAGCATCTACCCCAGAAACAGTAGCATCGGAAGCCGATGAACCAACCGACGACAGGGGGCCAGAATCGCCTCTGCACCAAGAGCAAGACACTCAGGAAAGGCGCTATCCAGAAAGGATCAGGAAGCCGCCCCAAAGACTGAATTTATAAATAGACTATTTTCAGTTAATGTTGCATGTTAAAAGTGTTAATTGTAATTAGTTGATATTTAATTGTTAAATGAATGTTATGGTACTGTTAATCTAAAAGGGGAGGAATTGTAGTGTATGTACCTTTAAGGGGAGAAATACTTTTTACAGCTCCTGTATACTGTAGTACCGGCAGTGACCACACCTGTATATAAACCCTGAGTAGGGATCTGTACAGTTAATTTTAGAGTAACCCTCATCCAGTAAACACCTGTTGATTGTTCCCTGCAGTCTCTTGTCTAATTATTGAAGGACACACAACATCAAGATACATGGATCTAACAGATAGCTCTTTCAAAGAGCCGGCACAGACTCGCTGGTCCGAATGGCCTCCTTCTGTGCTGTAAGATTCTATAGGGTAATTTTAACCCACAAGAACGGGTGGATTTGAGGCAGGTGGGAAGCAAAAATTGTAAGAATTTCAAACCCGAGTCCAACCCGCCCACTTTCGGTTTTAACGGAGGCAGGGCAGGCAACCAATCCGCTCTCAGGAGGCGGGTCGGTCATTGAAATCTTTTAAGGAGGCTGCATGCATCTATTTTTTAACTAATATCGGCTGGGTTTCCCCAAGCCAGAATCCTGGCAGGTAAAAGGAGGCGAGAAGGGCCGGATCTATAAGGTAAGTGCATTTACAGCACTGCTTGTGGGCCAGGAGGAGCGTTTCCTCCCAGCTAATCTCTTCACAGAACGCCTCCCCCACCGCCACAATCCCACCCACGGCGATCTCCGCCACCCTCCCCGATCTTCATCACCCACACCCCCGACCTCCACCCCTCCGACCTTCACCAGCACCCCGACCCCCCGAACCTACACCAGCCCCCCGACCCCCGAACCTTCACCAACCCCCCGACCTCCGAACCTTCAACAAGCATACCGACCTTCACCCCCATGACCTTCACCACCCCCGACCTTCACCAACCCCACGAACCTTCACCAACCCCCCGACCTTCACCCCCCTGCCCCCCGACCTTCACCACCCCCCCAACCCCCCAACGAACCTTCCCCAACGCCCCAACCTTCACCCCCCGACCTTCACCCCCCACCACCATGACATTCACCACAACCCCGAACCTTCACCAACCCCCCGACCTCCCGAACCTTCACCAACCCCCCGACCTCCCGAACCTTCACCAGCCCCCCGACCTCCCGAACCTTCACCAGCCCCCCCGACCTTCACCCCACTGCCCCCGAACCTTCACCAGCCCCCCGACCCCCCGAACCTTCACCAACCCCCCGACCCCCTGAACCTTCACCAAACCCCCGACCTCCCGAATCTTCACCAACCCCCAGACCCCCTGAACCTTCACCAACCCTGACCCCCGAACCTTCACCAACCCCCCGACCCTTCACCAGCCCCCCGACCTCCTGAACCTTCAACAAGCACACCGACCTTCACCACCCCACCCCCCTGACCTTCACCAACCCCGACCTTCACCAACACCAACCCCCCCGACCTTCACCCCCCCCGACCCCCCGAACCTTCACCAACCCCCCGACCTCCCGAACCTTCACCAGCCCCCCGACCCCCGAACCTTCAACAAGCACACCGACCTTCACCCCCTTGACCTTCACCACCCCCGACCTTCACCACCCCCCCAAGAACCTTCCCCAATGCCCCGACCTTCACCCCCGACCTTCACCCCCCCACCCCCACGACCTTCACCACCCAACCCCAGACCTTCACCCCCCCACCCCCATGACCTTCACCCCCCACCCCCATGACCTTCACCACCCCCCCAACCCCCCGACCTTCACCACCCCGACCTTCACCAGACCCCCAACCTTCAACCCCCCGAACCTTCCCCAAACCCCGACCTTCACCCCCCCAAACCCCCGACCTTCACCACCCAACCCCAGACCTTCACCATCCCCCCAACCCCCCTGAAACTTCACCAACCCACCGACATTCACCCCCCCACCCCAGACCTTCACCATCCCCCCAACCCCCCTGAACCTTCACCAACCCCCCGACATTCACCTCCCCGACTTTCACCACCCAACCCCAGACCTTCACACTCCCGACCCCCCCCCACCTTCACCACTCCCGACCTCCAACCCCCCAACCCCCCGAACATTCACCACCCCCCCGACCCTTCACCCCCCCCACCACCCCGGCCTTCACACCCCCCGACCTTCACACCCCCCCGACCTTCACCACACACCCCTGACCTTCACCCTCGGAACCTTCACCAAACCCCCGACCTTCACCAAGCACCCCCCCCCCCCCCTTGGATCTCCACCCTCTGCCATCGCTCCCTCCCTCTTCTTTGCTCCTTGACTGCATTCATGTGCTGCAGGCTTTCCAGCCAGGCGACCAGCAACTTGCAGAAAAAATTTAAAAGGTGTCCTGCTGTTAATTTCAATACTTCCGGGTTTTCCGTCTGCAAATCCTCGCCTGTCCCCCGACCCCCCAACCCTGCTCTCTCCGCTTCCCCAGCCCTGCTCTCGCCGCTTCCCCAGCCCTGCTCTCTCCGCTTCCCCGTGTAAATATCGGGGCTGATGATTCTATGTGCGACTGTTTGGAATACAATGGTGCTGGGGCCATAGCGGTGTCACCCATGGAGTGCAAATTCAAAAAGGATTGTTTAATGTAGGATTTAGTGTAAAATTCATATCTGAGATTTTTGCAAAGATTTCATTGGACTTCGTGATGAAATTACACAGTGTGTAATTTGTCTTGGAGATTTTACATGTGGTTTGTCAGCTCCCTCAGGAGATTGAATAGATGAGGTCTAGACTATGATAGGACCAATTAGACATGGTCTTAAGAATGGCTTTGATAGACATGTATTTCTAGAATGAACAATATGGGCAACATAGCTTTGGACTCTACCTCCAGAGTTGCTAATCCAGGCTTCTGCATTTTGGTCCTTTTGACAATTTTCTCTCTCTTTTTCTTCTCACCATATTCACCAGCTGAAGTGATAAGCGTGCCATGTGCAGACCGCACTAGAAACAAAGACAAGAGGTTTAAGTAGGCACCATCTATTAACGTAATCACATTGTGCATTAGAACAGAGAAAAAAGAAACAACATTTAGTTTTTGACTTTTCAAAGACACTAGGGCCCAGAAATTGAAGGTGTAAGCGTGGCGTTTAAGGCCCGTTTCGGCAAAAAAATGGCGGCTGCCTCACGTACGCCCGCTGACGGCGGCCGCCATTTTTGGCTGGGCAACGGCGCTGCCGATGTCCACGCTCGCTAGCAATATGGATACTGTGCAGATCGTGATGTCAGTGAGTGTGCAACGCTCACCTGCCGCCCAATCTGCCATTTTGGAGTGCGCTGCTCAACTTACTGGCCTGTGTTAATTGCAATCAGCTGACCAAGCATTGATGAGCAGGAAGGAGGCTCCAACTGCGTTATTTAAAGGGATCATCAGCAACTACTTGCAGCTGACATGTTTGTTCAGTTTGAATGGCTCTGTGGCGCTTTCTGCAAATCCAGCAACTTTCTAAACTTTTTTCAATGTACTAAGGTGATTGGGAGTGTTGGAGCAAGTGGAGAACGCCTTCATTCTTATTTAAAGGCTTCTGCTCACAACACTTGCTCATAGTCATGGGGCAGTCCCCCTCATGCTCGAGTATCTTCAGGAGAGGGAGCGCAGGCAGCGAAGAGGAGAAGATGTGCACAGAGGGAGGAGAGGAGGGTCAGGAGGGCTCTCAACAGGAGGCCTTACCCACCTAGGGTCTTCCGAGAGCACTTCTCCTGTTTCCACTTAAGCGAGGAGCAGTGTATTAGGAGGCTCTGCTTCACCAAGGAGGTGGTCACAGAACTCTACCACCTCCTGCAACCAGACCTGTAGCCTCAGAGCAGGGCGAACACAGCTCTCCCAGTAGCCCTCAAGGTCACTGTGGCCCTCAATTTCTGCGCCAGCGGATCCTTCCAGTCTGCAGCAGGAGACATAGCTAACATCTCCCAGTTCGCCATTCATCGCTGCATCCAGGAGAAGGGATTACGTTGTCTTCTCTCTGAGCAGAGAGAAGCAAGACGAACGTGCATTTGTTTTTGCCAGGATAGCGGGCTTCCCCGTGGTGCAGAGTGCCATTGACTGCATCCACATGGCTTTGCGGGCACCGCATAATAATCCTGAGATCTTCCATAACTACCACTCATTTAATGTGCAGTTGTTGTGCGACCACAGACAGCGAATCCTGATGGTCAATGCCCGCTATCCTGGCAGCAGTCATGATGCCTTCATCCTGTCTCAGTCTGGTGTGCCAGCAATCTTCCAGCTACCACGTCAAACCCAAGGGTGGCTGCTCGGAGACTGGCTGGTGGAAGGCTGCAGCATGGCTGGTGGAAGGCTGCAGAGTTTCCGTGGGGGAGACTTCAGATGGCCTCAACCAGCTCTGGACCTAGAAGGCCCAGCTGTAGACTGCACCACCTCGCATGGGCGGCGGCAGTCTGGGCTGGCTGGTTGACAGGCAGCGGCAAGGGCAATAGCGAAGTGGCAGTGGTGGGAATATGAATACTGTCATCCTGAGACAGGACAGCAGAGTCCTGCTCCACTGACCCACTGCCACTCCCCCGGGGGAGCACCTTAGCATCCCTAGCAATCTGTTAGAGGAGAGATTGCTGGGCTTCTGTGACACCCTGCAAGCCCCATTCAACACTGATAAACCCAGCCTCAATGGCAGCAGTCTGAGCTTGGGTGGCAGCAAGCTGAGACTGCAGGAGAGCAGTCTGCGCATCCACTGCAGCACTGACACGTTTTATCGCTTCCGCCTGTGCTGCAATGGAAGCCGCGACATCGCCCATCACACGCAGCATCATGTCTGGTTCGACGCGGGCTCTCCTGGAGTTGTCCATCATTTCCAGCCTGGAAATCACGGGCTCCAAGCTATGTGCAAAGCCCTGGCCAATGTTGGAAACAGACTCCTCCATGCTCCTTGACATTGCCAAGAGGCTCTCTGGCAGGCTTGCCATTGCTCCTAGGATTTCCGTGTGCTTGCCCATCATCCTTCTTCTGAAGGCCGCCCTGTTGTGTTGGTACCTTTCTACCTAGACACAATTTAGGACTCAGAACTCAGAGATTCAAACATGAAGTGCTTTATTGGAAGGAAAGGAAGTTCTGGAAAGTTCCAAACAAAGAGAGCTAAACTTAACAGAGAACACCCAACCATTTATCTCCTGTGACAGCGCCACCACAGGTGGGAGGAGAACACACAATAGAACACACAATACATAACACGCCCCATCGAGGTCCTCATCTGAGGCGTGTGCAGCAGAACTCATGCGCGAACTCGCCCCCCGGGAGCTGGCCCCCAAGCGACCCTTTCCCCCTGGCCTTGCTGCAGCCCACTCGTGCCCGGTGCCTCACCCTGTGCAGATCCCACATCTATACTACCATGTAAATTACACGCAGTGCCTGTTTCTGAGCTGGTGTCTGCGAGTGTCAGATGCAGTGACTGTGTGCCTTCTTCTTCTCCTTCACTCTCCTCCATTACTTCGGAAACAGGCTGTGCAGATGGCAGATCTTGGTCATCTGAAAGCAGAAAGGCACAAGAGTCACGTTATGGTGAGGAGAGGGGGATCACAAGATATCGATGCATACTCCATCAGCAGCTTGTAAGTGAGAAGAGATTGTGGGATGAGGGGGAAGTGGGATGTGAGAAGGAGGATTAGGAATAAGCAGACTGTTATTGTCTCCATGGGCTTTAACTTCGCCCATTGCCGCGGCCTCGGTGACTTCCCCTCCAATGATGTCGAGCACTGTCTCCTCCAGTTGGCTCAATGCCTGTAAAGCGGCTTGGCTGCCTCCCATCTGCCACTGCTCGCAGCGATTGTGAGTGAACTTAACCTGCAAGAGAAAGGGAAGTGTGTCAGTGAGTGTGCTGCAATGTGTTTGGGTGATGTGCCTGCCATAGTTGAATAACTGTTAGTGTGTGCAAGGTGTGAGATGTGGGTGTGAGTGTTGCAGCAGTGGTAATGTTGTGAGGGTGAAGTGAAGTGAGGTATGAGTGGTGAAAAGTAGAGATTGTTGGTAGGTGAGTGATGGGGGTGTGGTGCATTGAGCAGTGTGTGAAGCTAGTGTTGCAGATGGTGGGATATGGCATTTGCTTAAGCCTTCACTCACCTTGACCTGCCGTGTGAGGTCATTAAACTTCTTGCAGCATTGGATCCATGTTCTCGGCACCACCATGACGTACCCAGCTATCTCTTGCCACAGCCTTCTCGATGTATGTGCTGATGGCTTCCTGCCACACTGGGAACAGGACAGCCCGCCTCCTCTCCACGGCCAGTACCAATGCCTCCAGAGCTGCATCGGAGAACCTTCTGGCTCCTTCTCTTTCCTGGTGCTCAGCCATGTGTTCCAACTGCAACTGCGATTCCAATTCCAGCTCCAACTCCAATGACAATGAGGTGCTGCTGCATCGAAGTAGTGGAGAAAGCCTAGGCCAAACATTACTGGCCATGAGGCTGCACCAGATCTTGGCCCACCTGTTGAGCGGTGAGCCAAACAGCAGCATGTTTAGTGCTGAGATCAGCACTCCAATCTTTATAATGAGCAGGCAGCATGAATTTTGCGTGCTGCCTGGACCACTTTGAATGGGTGCAGCCAAATGGCGCTGAACCATGACACCGCCCGTTTTCAGGCCTAATCCAATTTCTAGACCTCAGTGTTTGACAGCTTCAAACAGCTGTGAAACGCTGATATTTCATCTGTCAAAACCTCTTGACAGATGAAATTTCAGTCTGTGACGTTACCTGTTGCCGGGTGGCCCTTAATTGGCCTGCTGAGCCCGCTGGGCGGGCTCAACAAGGTCAATCAAGTTAAAATCGCGTGGATTGGCCACATCTCAATGGAGGCGGGACTACAACCCCGAAAGTTGTAGCCCTGCCTCCTACCCGATTCCTGAATGAAAATCCTGCCCCATGTCTCAGGTCGACCAGCTGAGTATTTCCAGCATTTTATGCTGTCATTTCACATTTACAACATCTGCTTGCAGAGGGAAGAGGAAGACGCAGAAGAGGAGGAAGCAGACGGTAGGATGCATCTCAGACAGCCTCTTTGTGACCACAACCCCAATTCCCCTTTCAACATTAGTCCCACACCTTACCTTCCCTCTGTTACTGACCATCACAACATCCGCTTGGCCACAATGTTGAAATAAAAGCCACCACAAAGCAAACTTTCCAATCGACCTATATACGTCTATCCATCCAATGAAATCAACTCATCACCCATATGCATTCGCTTAGTGAAAGTCCTGTGTGTGCCTTTGCCTATCCTACTGATGTCACACAGTGCTACCCCAGTGACTGCAGCATGGCTGGTGGAAGGCTGCTGACTTTCAGTGGGGGACACTGCAAATGGCCTTGCTGGTTGACCTTGAGGAGCTGATGGCTGAGAGTGTAAAATCAATCTTGTTCTTATTCACTCTCCTCTCCCTCTTCTAGGTCACCCACTGGCTGGGCAGGCTGCATTTCTTGGGTGTATGAAATGAGGAAGGCACAAGGGTGGAGTTGTGGTGAGGGGAGGGCGGGAAAGCAAGAGGTGCAGGCTAGAAGTATGGTAAAGTATGAGGATAACAGCATCTTTTATCCTTTGCGTGCGAGACCCTGGGTGCCCCTTCCCTAGCTTGCTGAACCATGTGTGTTTGTGCTGAGGCATTTTTCCCATTTTTTTGAGGTCAGGAAGGGAATTCAGCTTTAAGAGCTGAATATTCACATTTGGGACTTCTTTCTAATGTTAAATTTTTTTTAACGCAGAAAGGGCTGAAAACTGCATTGTTTCACTTCATTGTAATTTGTATTGCTTCAGCATGCATGGCCCTTTTAATTCTCAGGCTTCTTCATTGCCCACAATTCCTTGCGAGCTCCACAGCCTCGCTTCCAGAGGCTGTGGGAAGCAGTAACGCCGCACCTGCACGCAAACTTCGGGTCGGATGCCACCAGGACGGTGTTGCACGGCAGGTAAGCGATGCGCCAACAATCTCCTTCGTCCCCAGACGAATTTTGCTCCGTTAATATTGCGGCCCTTTTCAGCGGCCGTTAACTCCAGTTGCCGGTGACACCGGCAACCTTACTGGCTAAAACGAATTTCGCCCCCAATGATTCTATGAATAGCATTATGAGCAGAATTAGCACTCATGCGACAGCCAGGCAAATGCAATATTTGGGCAATTTTCTAAATTCAACCCTCAGAAGACAATTGTTTGAGTGAAATACAGCTTCAGGTATTTGGAGCCCACCCTAATTCCTGGTACACACTCCTGGCGGCTGAAGCGTGGGACTAGGAGTGCAAGTCCATAAAATTATCCTTTATAAAATCACCAAGGGGCATCATTTTATTGGCTAATGCACTAACCTGACTGACAGTATGCTAAATATTCTATAGCTACCACTTCTACCTTTGGACCAAAGGTTTTAAAGAATTTATTTTATGCAAATAAATCTCAGATATTATGGGGTAAATTTTGTGCGGTTCTGTGGCCAGTGTAGAGCGGAGAATCAGGAACGGAGGTCAGCGTGCTCACCTTTTCGGCCACTTCCACTTTTCTGGTGATTAAAATTAATGGTCAGAAAATTGACAGTGCTGCAAATCAGAAGCATTGTCCTCTGCGGCCAATTCTGCAGTGAGCATTCTTGTCCACTGGAGATGCAAGGCCTCCGTGTTTCACAACATATATAAATCATACATTATGTCCTTTAGGTACAATTGGACTGCTTAAGTCTCCCAACACAGGGCATAGGGCCTATTAATAGTGTTACATAATGTGAGCAGTGGTTTGTATTTAGGATAGGCTTTCTTAACAATTACGGAGCTTGTTTTGTCGTAAGTATTCACTTACCATTTTCATATCCCTCAGCATGCAGATTGGTGCTTAAATCTTTCAGCTTTGCATTATCAGAAAGACAAAATTAAAAGTGAGTAGGCAAGCATTTAACTTGTAAATAATGTTATAATAACACGTTTGCTAGCTTTCCTATAGTAAAGTTAACGTGACAATTCTAAGAAATCAGGAGCAAGAACTCTGAATAATTTCCCCTTCCCTAATTCACAGACATTCAGGCCAATTGTGGCACCTCCACCACTCCCTTAGCTGAGGTCAGTTGGCACACATCAACAATTGGATTGGGACTTCCTTGTATAGCTCAGCTAGTCATTGGGTAAACTCACTGAGCCATTGGGGGAATCTGTTAAAATTATACAAAATCAAAATACTGCGGATGCTGGAAATCTGAAATAAAAACTGAAAATGCTGGAAATACTCAGCAGGTCAGGTAGCATCTATGGAGAGAGAAACAGAGTTAACTTTTCAGGTCAATAACCCTTCGTCAGAACTGGAAAAAGTTAGAGATGTAACAGATTTTTAAGCAACTGTAGGGAAAGGGAAAGGGGGAGGGGAGGAAAAAACAAAAGGGAAGGTCTATGATAGGGTGGAAGGCAGGAGAGATTAAATGACAAAAGGAATGATGGTGCAAGGTGAAAGGAGATGGTAATGGGACAAGTTAAGAAACAAAAGATGAGTTTCACCTGGAAGGAGTGTTTGGGGCCCTGGACAGCGGGAAGGGGGAAGAGGTAAAAGGGCAGGTGTTGCATCTCCTGCGCTTGCACGGGAAGGTGCCGTGGGAAGGGGAAGGGGTGTTGGGGGTGACAGAGGAGTGGACCAGGGTGTCGCAGAGGGAGCGGTCCCTTCAGAATGCTAAAAGGGGAGGGAATGGGAAGATGTGTTTGGTGGTGGGATCACGCTATAGGTGGCGGAAATGGTGGAGGATGGTCTGTTGAATGTGAAGGCTGATGGGGTGAAAGGTGAGGACAAGAGGAACCCTATCGTGGTTCTGGGAGGGAGGGGAAGGGGTGAGGGCAGAAGTGCGGGAAATAGAACAGACACGGTCGAGACCCGTGTCAACTACAGTGGAGGGGAATCCTCGGTTGAGGAAAAAGGAACAAATTGTACTTACTTTCTACTCAAATAAACTAAAATAAATGTGTTGTTATTCTAGTCACTGAATACTCAAGCATTACTAATGGAATTATTTAGATTAAAAAGTCACTAAAGGATTATATTGACAAAAACAAAGGATGGCCGATAAAAAACAAGTAACTCACAAGCACATAGAAATCCTGATGGTAATCTTGATAGTACTGCACTTGTACAAGAATTTGCAAGTACAGACACAGCTTATTGGCTCATATTTCAAACAAACTCACTTCTAGGGGTAACGTTTTGTCTTCCGCATGCTTGATGCAGTGCTTCTCACACTGGCAAGGTATATCGGAAAGCTGGGCACTCGCTGCCCGCAGTTTTCCATGCATTAAAGTGACTGGATAGAAAACCACGGACAGTGAACAGTTAATTTTCTGATATGCATAGCTGGCACATGAAGTTGTGTGTAAGGAGTGCTGAAAATTGACTCCATAGTGCAAGCACCTAAAAGCACTGGAGCTAAGGAGCTGCTGCACTTCCAGGGAGCCCAGCTACTGACGCAACAGGATGAGAACAAAGCAAAAAACTGCGGACGCTGTAAATCTGAAATAAAAACAGAAAGTGATGGAAATACTCAGCAGGTCAGGCAGCATCTGTGGAGAGAGAAACAGAGCTAACGTTTCAGGTCGATGACCTTTCGTCAGAACTGGAAAATGTTATAGAAATGTAATCGTTTTTATGAAAGCACACAGGCAGGGAAAGGGGGAAGCAGTGGCTTTCTCTTTATTTTCAAGAACCCGATGCATTTGTTGTTTTTTTTTAACTTTCTGTTGGTCATTTGTATTTAACCATTTGTTTTTGTTTTATATATTATAAATAAAATCAGTGAAATACAATCATTCTTATTGATCAGTGATACCATTTCAATAAATGATATAATGATTTTTAGACAAGCATTATGAAGCAAACCCTCATGAATAAGTATGCCGTACATTTTGGGCTTTTTCCACAGAAGCGTAGTACTTTGACCACCAGTCTACGACATTGTCACTGTCATCAATGCAAGACCATTTCCTTCTTGAAGTGAACTTTCGTGATAGCTGCCTCTTCTGAAATAAAGCAAAGCCAATGGGAGGTGGTTTCAATGAGTATAAAATAAAAACATCAAGGCACATTGTCACTGGATCTATATAGGGATAGACCATCATATCCCATCACCGTAGCAAGGGAGAGAACCTTTGGCTTAATGGCATAAAAATAAAACAGAAAAGGTGACTCAACCGTGGCTAACAAGGGAAATTAGAGATAGCATAAGATCCAAGGAGAGGACATATAAATTGGCCAGAAAAAGCAGCAAACCTGAGGATTGGGAGCAGTTTAGGTTTCAGCAAAGGAGGACAAAGGGATTAATTAAGAGGGGGAAAATAGAGTATGAGAGTAAGCTTTCAGGGAACATAAAAACTGACTGTAAAAGCTTCTATAGATATGTGAAGAGAAAAAGATTGGCGAAGTCAAGCGTAGGTCCCTTGCAGTCAGAATCAGGGGAATTTTTAATGGGGAACAAAAAAATGGCAGAACAATTAAATACATACTTTGGTTCTGTCTTCACAAAGGAGGACACAAATAACCTCCCAGAGATGTTGGGGAACATAGGGTCTAATGAGAGGGAGGAACTGAAAGAAATCAGTGTTTGTAGCGAAATGGTGTTAGGGAAATTGATGGGATTGAAGGCCGATAAATCCCCAGGGCCTGATAAGCTACATCCAAGGTACTTAAGGAAGTGGCCCTAGAAATAGTAGATTCATTGCTGCTCATCTTCCAAAATTCTATAGACTCGGGCACAGTTCCCATGGTTTGGAGGGTAGCTAATGTAGCCTGACATCGGTAGTCGGTAAAATGCTAGAGTCCATTTTAAAAGATGTAATAGCAGAGCACTTGGAAAACAGTGACAGGATCGGAAAAAGTCAACATGGATTTACAAAAGGTAAATCGTGCTTGACTAATCTAATAGAATTTTTTGAGGATGTAACTGGTAGAATAGATAAGGGAGAACCACTGGATGTGGTGTATTTGGACTTTCAGAAGGCTTTCGATAAGGTCCCGCATAAGAAATTTGCATGTAAAGTTAAAGCACATGGGATTGGGGGTAAGGTACTGACTTGGATAGAGAACTGGTTGGCAGAAAGGAAGCAAAGAGTTGGAATAAACGGGTCTTTTTCCGAGTGGCAGGCAGTGACTAGTGGGATACCGCAGGGATCGGTGCTAGGACCCCAGCTATTCACAATATATATTAATGATCTAGACGAGGGAACTAGATGTAATATCTCCAAGTTTGCAGACAACACAAAGCTGGGTGGGCGTGTGTGCTGTGAGGAGGATGCCGAGAAACTGCAGTATGATTTGGACAGGTTAGGTGATTGGGCAGATGCATGGCAGATGCAGTATAATGTGGATAAATGCGAGGTTATCCACTTTGGTGGCAAAAACAGTGATGGGCCTTCAATAACCACAAAACTAGAAGTTATAGACTTAAACAAGTTGGCTTTTAATCACTAAGATCAGAGCTAACATCTCAACACGCCGACTGGTTCACAGGAATGAGTCATACAGATCCTGGGATCTTTATGTAAGAGAAGTCAGGGGCGGAGCCAAGAGCCAAGACCTGGAACCTCCCAGGTTAGTCGGGAAAGAGGAAGTGAAACTATACACAGTGGGGGAGGGTAATATACATGAGTGCAAAACAAATACAGGACCAAGACAAACAGATTTCATTACATTCACCCCTTCTATAGATTTAGTCCATCGGGGTGATGTTTCTTAAAAGTTGGTATAAGTGAGTCTGTCAGGAGGTTTTGCAGTTCTCAGTGATCGGCGCAAAGCCGGTTGGGGTGCCTCTCGGGGAGTGGATTCTGGTTCCTCCGCTGTCCGGGCCTCCGCAGTGTCTTCCAGGTTATCTGCAGTGTCCTCCAGGTTAAAGTTGGGTATTGATACCTCTGGGCGTCCTGTCTCTTTGTTGTGTAGGTCTTCATCGGGTAGTCTCCCATCGTTCTCTCCGCTCCCCGAGGGAGCGAGGTCTTTTATGGAAACAGTGTCCTCTCGCCCGTCAAAGTATTCGATATAGGCGTACTGAGGGTTTGCATGGAGGAGCTGTACCTTTTCCACAAGGGGGTCCGTTTTATGGCCTCTCACGTGCTTCCGCAATAGTACTGTCCCCGGAGACGTCAGCCACGCGGGTAGAGATATGCCCGAGGTGGATTTCCGGGGGAAAACGAACATCTTTTCGTGAGGGGTAGCGTTAGTGGCAGTACATAACAGAGACCTTATGGAGTGGAGCACGTCTGGGAGGACTTCCTGCTAGCGGGAGGTCGGAAGGCCTTTTGACTTTAAGGCTAACGTGACAGCCTTCCAAACAGTAGCATTCTCCCTTTCCACTTGCCCATTACCCCGGGGGTTGTAGCTAGTGGTTCTGCTAGTGGCTATCCCCTTCGAGAGCAAGAACTGGCGCAGCTCGTCACTCATGAATGACGTCCCCCTATCGCTGTGTATGTAGTTCGGCATTCCAAACATGCAGAATAGATTACAGAGACACTTGATGACCGTGGCACTGGTCATGTCTGGGCAGGGAATGGTGAAGGGGAAGCGGGAATATTCATCAATGATATTGAGGAAGTATACATTACGGTCGGCAGAGGGAAGGGGTCCCTTGAAGTCCAGACTTAGGCGCTCGAATGGCCGTGTGGCTTTGATAAGGTGTGCACGGTCAGGCCTGTAGAAACGAGGCTTGCATTCCGCACAGATGCGGCAGGCTCTGGTCATTGCCCTGACCTCCTCAATGGAGTGGGGCAGATTGCGGGACTTTATAAAATGGTATAGTCGGGTGACCCCTGGGTGACAGAGGTCGTTGTGGAGACCCTGTAATTTGTCCGTATGAATGCTGGCACACATTCCCCGCGATAGGGTGTCTGGGGGTTCATTAAGGGCTCCCGGCCTGTACATAATATCATAGTCGAACGTGGATAGTTCGATCCTCCACCTGAGTATTTTGTCATTCTTGATTTTCCCCCTTTGTTTGTTATTAAACATGAAAGCCACCGACCGCTGGTCGGTGAGCAGGGTGAAACGTTTGCCGGCTAGGTAGTGTCTCCAGTGCCGCACTGCCTCCACTATAGCCTGTGCCTCCTTCTCGACAGAAGAGTGCCTGATTTCAGGTCCCTGAAGGGTTTGGGAGAAGAAGGCCACAGGTCTCCCAGCCTGATTGAGGGTCGCAGCTAAGGCAAAGTCTGACGCATCGCTTTCGACTTGAAAGGGAATGCATTCGTCCACTGCACACGCTGCAGCCCTTTCAATGTCCTGTTTAATACTGGTGAAAGCCTCCCGAGCTTCAGCTGATAGTGGGAAGGACTTCAATTTAATGAGGGGTCGGGCCTTATCAGAGTAATTGGGCACCCATTGGGCATAATACGAAAAAAATCCCAGGCACCTTTTTAAAGCTTTGGGATTGTGTGGCAGGGGCAGTTCCTTTAGGGGGCGTAATCGGTCAGGGTCCGGTCCAATTACCCCATCTTCCACCACACAGCCGAGGATACAGAGACGGGTTGTGTTGAAGACACATTTGTCTTCGTTGTAGGTTAGATTCAGCTTTAGGGCAGTTTTTAAAAATCTCGCAAGATTTAGATCGTGGTCTTGCTGGTTGTGCCCGCAGGTAGTGACATTGTCCAGATAGGGGTAGGTAGCTTGTAGTTTATTCTCGTCAACCATGCGGTCCATCTCACGTTGGAAGACCGAGACCCCATTTGTTACCCCGAAGGGCACTCTGAGAAAATGGTAGAGGCGCCCGTTCGCCTCGAAGGCAGTGTATGGGCAGTCCTCCGTTCTAATGGGGAGCTGGTGATATGCGGATTTGAGGTCGATAGTCGAGAAGACTCGGTATTGCGCAATCTGGTTGACCATTTCTGATATGCGGGGTAAAGGGTAGGCGTCCAGCTGGGTATAAATATTAACAGTCTGGCTGTAGTCAATTACCATCCGTTTCTTTTCGCTATTTTTAACTATGACTACTTGGGCACGCCACGGGCTGGTACTGCATTCAATAATGCCTTCCCACAGGAGTCTGTCCACTTCCGCCTTGATAAAGTGTCTGTCTTCCAGACTGTACCGTCTACTTTTGGTCGCTATGGGCCTACAGTTCGGAGCGAGATTAGCGAATAAAGAGGGCGGGCTGATTTTTAAGGTTGATAGGCCACAGACTGTGAGTGGCGGCTGGGACCCGCCATATGCTAGCGTGACACTTTCGTGGTGGCACTGGAAGTCCAGGCCCAAGATTACATTAACACAGAGTTCTGGCATCACGAGGAGTTTAAAATCCTTGTAGTCCGTGCCTTTTACAGTCAGTGTTACCACACAGTAGCCCAAAATGTCCGAAGTGTGGGGCTTAGCAGCCATAGCAATTCTGCTCCGTGTAGGGGTTACCGTTAATGAGTGCCGCCGTACCAGGCTAGGGTGGATAAAACTCTCGGTACTCCCACAGTCAATTAAACATTTCGTTAAATTCCCGTTTACCTGTATGTCCATCATGGATTTTGTCAACGGGTGCGGCCTGGATTGATCCACCGTGATCGAAGCCACTGTTGGGCCCTGGGCGGCCGTTGAGTCGGGAAAAGATGGCGGATCCCAAGATGGCGGCCCGCACGGCACGCACGAGGCAGTGACGGAGTTGGAAATCGGATTCCCCCTGCAGACTTTGCAAAAATGCCCCTTTTTCTTACATTTGAAGCATGTAGCGTCCTTCGCTGGGCATCGTTGTCTGGGGTGCTTGGCCTGGCCGCAGAAGTAGCATTTCGGGCCTCGAGACATTGCCGCTGTAGTAGGACTCCTGGGTGAACTTCTGTGTGGGGACTCCGGCGGCGTAGAGCTGGTCTGAGACCTGGATGGGGAAGATGGCTGATTCCAAGATGGCGGCCCCCTCGGCGCGCACGAGGCGGTGAGGGCCGCATGGCCGGAAGAATAAGAGTCAGAGGCCTAGAAATTCAGTATAGCCACTTTTGGGGCGGTAAAGTCGGGCGGCCGCTAAAGTTTGCGCCCGGCGCAAAGTCGCGCCACCTTCGCCGATATGCAGTCGCATCGCCCCAAGAGGTTGCTGCTGCGCTAAAACAGGCGATGCACGACTATCTTTAGGCGCTAAGCCGGCGGTGCTGAGCAATACCCCCGAGGCCAGGCGCAGCACAGGTGCGGCGAGTTGTTGATTGACGGCAGACACTCTGGCGCCGGTCAGCTCTTAAAGGGGGAGGGTGGATTTGTTTGCCTGCCACGCCCTGCACACTGCAGCCCTCAACTTAGGCCTGACCACTTCAGCTTCATCTGCACAACGCCCAGGGCTATGGAGAAGGCCAGGGAGAGAGCGCAGCGCTTCAGCGACGGTGACCTGAGCCTGCTGGTTGGCAGAATGGAGCGCAGGCGCCATGTTCTGTTCCCAGAAGGTGGCAAGAGGCCGCTGCCCAGCGCCTACTGGAAAGCCTGGAGGGAGGTGTCCAACAGGGTGTCTTCCAACAGCGTGGTTGCCAGGACTACTGTGCAATGCCGGAAGAAGTTCAACGACCTCACTCGGGTTGTCAGGGTGAGTACCCTTTCCAGTGTCCTCCTCATCCCTGCATGTGCACCTCACTTTATGGGCAAAGGGACCTGAAAGCCCTAATGGCCAGCCCTCATCCAGCAGCTATGGGACTGGCATGAAAATCACTTGCACATTCAGCACTTTACACACTGTACAAGCTATTCGACCATGGGAGGTAGTGCAGACAAGATCAGGGCTTCACACTGTACTTAGAGGCCGTCCTTTCTCTTGCAGGCCAAGGTGGCGCACAACCGGCGGAAACGAACTGACACCGGGGGAGGCCATCCTGACGTAAAAGAGCTCTCCGACCTCGACCAGCGTGTGGAGCGCATTATGGCAGGCCGGCTGCTTGGCCCCGTCGCCAGTGGAGATGCCGACCCTGTTCTGGGCACCAATGGTAAGGGCATCACCTTTTTGACCTCGCTCGTTCCACTTGCGCCTCAGATCAGCATCCTTTGCCACTGTCCGACCAATGCAGTGAATGGCACCACTCATGCCTCCCTCGCTGCCACCCTGTCCTCACTCTAAAGCTACTCTTGTGCCTTCCTGCTTTCAGATGGTGAATCGGCAGGTGAGGAGGCGGCCCCTCAAGCTGCCACTGTCAGCGCTTCGGAATACGAGGAGGAGGAAGAGGAAGCCGGCCCATCAGTGCCACCCTCAGCCGCGCCAGCCCATGGCGATGTAGGGGACACGTCTTCCCTGGAGGGGAGCCGGGGGGAAGGGTCGGAGGAGAGCAAAGCTCCGGGGCCCAGCGGCCTGCAGCAACGCGGGAGGGGTGGGGAAGCTCGGCGGACTTCTCCCCAGAGGGTGAGTGCGGCCTCCAGTCCTGCGACGGTCAGCGCAGAGGAGATGCGGCTCCTGGAGGAAATGGCCGTCCAGGCTGAGCGCAGGCACAATGAGCTCATGGCTGCAGTGGCAAGGATGCCTGACTCCATTGAGTCTTTGTCAAGGAGTGTGGAGCAATTTGGAGCAGCACAGGCCAGGAGTCTGGATCAATTCAGTGCAGCACAGGCCAGGAGTCTACAGGACTTTGCGGCAGCACAGGCGGCTTCGAGCCAAGTGCTCAGTCGTGCCGTCCATTCACTGGCTGTTGTCATGCGGACACAGACCAGGGCCACACGGGCACTAACTGCTGCCACCCTCGCTGGACCAGCCAGGCATCGCCAGGGCACTCGCCGCGCAGCAGCAGCCCAGCAGTCTGTTCTTCAGCTGTTTGCTGCGCATGCTGCAGTGCTGGCCCGTGCGAGTGCCAATGTCTCAGGCGACCAGCGAGCACCTGTGATCTGCCAGGTTGGCACCATTCCTGCAGCCGACACTGCCACTCCGCCATTGCAGCTGCCACGAGCCGCTGGACAGACTGCTGCCGCCCAGCCAGAGTTGGAGCAGTCAGCAGCCGGCCACTCCAAGGCCAGAGCTGGTGCAGGCCGACCCCCAAGGGCATCTGCCGTCTCGCCATCTGCCCCTCAGCAGCCTTCCCCCAGCCTTGCTGCAGCCACTGGGCTCCCATTGAGGAGGAGCTGCAGGGCGGGCAGGGGCCAGGCAAGGATGCGAAAGGCATCGCCCTCGCAGGGCAAAAAGTAGAAGGTATGCACAAATGCCTGGTGCTTTTTGTATGGCCGAGATTGGTGTAGTTGTGTTTTTGTAAGGCCGAGACTGGTGTCTTTCTTTCTTTTTGTAAGGCCGAGACTGGTGCAGTTGTGTTTTTGTAAGGCCGAGACTGGTGTCTTTCTTTCTTTTTGTAAGGCCGAGACTGGTAGTTTTGTGTTTTTGGAGGGGGCTTCTCCACATGAGGATGTAATGTGGGAAGGGCAGAGGTTTGCAATAAATTATTGTTCTTAAATTGCACTGTGCATGTTTTTTTTGTAAAGTCCGGGTTGCCCTGCTCGGCTGAGGGCTTGTGGAGTGGCTACATTCATCTGCTGACATTGGCACAAGCCATTCCCTGAGAGGAGGCCTAGAACCGACGTTCAATAAGCCGGCGACGGGCGGCCCTTGCACTTTCTGCCTCCCTCCTGTGCTGGTCCTCCTCCTCCTCCTCAGGTGGTCCTCCAATGTCTGGTGGCAGTGGCCGAGTCCTGCGGATAGCCAGGTTGTGCAGCATGCAGCAAACGACCACGAAATGGGAGACTCGCTCCGGCGAATATTGCAGGGCTCCACCGGAACGATCCAGCGGAACCGTTGCTTCAGGACGCCGATTGTTTGTTCGATGATGTTCCTGGTCGCTTGATGGCTATCGTTGTATCCCTCTTCAGCAGGGGTGCTGGGCGCACGGAGCGGGGTCATCAGCCAGGTACACAAAGGATAGCCTTTGTCCCCGATAAGCCATCCTCGTGGGTGAGGCTGGGCCTGGAACATGTCTGCCACAGAAGTCTGTCGCAGGATGAAGGCATCGTGGCTGCTGCCTGGAAAGCGGGCATTGACAGCTAGGATGAGCTGCCTGTGGTCACACACCAGCTGGACGTTCAGCGAATGGTAGCCCTTCTGGTTGCGGTAATCCTCGGCATTCTCCAGAGGTGCCCGCAAAGCCACATGCATGCAGTCAATGGCGCCCTGCACCATGGGGAAGCCCGCGAATGCTGCAAAGCCCATTGCACGCTGTTGCTGCTTGGCAAGGGCCATGGAGAAGGAGATGAACTGACGTCTCCTTTTGAAAAGGGCATTGGTCACCTGGCGGATGCAGCAATGCACGGCGAACTGGGAGATGTTGGAAATGTCCCCAGTAGCGGATTGGAAGGAGCCGGTGGCATAGAAGTTGAGAGCCACCGTCACCTTCACTACCACCGACAGAGACGTCCTGCTCCTCAGCTGTGGCTGCAGATCACCGCCAAGCAGGTGGCAGATCTCTGTGACCACCTCCCTTCTGAATCGCAGCCTCCGAACACACTGCTCATCAGACATGTTGAGATAGGAGAACTGCTGGCGGTATACCCTGGGTGGGTAAGGCCTCCTTTCCCGACGCCTGTTGCCCCCTCTCCGTCTAGCCAGGGCTGCCACACTCTCAAGGCGTCTGTGAGCCCTTTGGATGCAATTGAGAAAGCCAACATTTGCACCCATTGCAGCCCCCATAATATGCTGGCAAACAATGATATATCAATGAAGGCAAAGACAAGTGGAAAGCTGTGGCCTGAAGCCACAAGTACCTGTCCGAGTGTTGGGCCAAAGCAGAAAGCTCTCTACCTTGGTCTCTCTGCAAAGATCCGTCTCTCAAGAAGGAGTGCTGCAAAATGGCAGCCTTTTATAGGGCAGGAGGAGTGCCCTTTAATTTGCGCCCCCTGCGCCCCGCATCGACTGAGCACCGTTCCACTCTAACAGTCGCTAGGGGCGCCAGGCGCACAATGGGGCGTAGCGACTGAATTTCCGGTTGGGGACGCACAAAGGGCGTTGCACGAGGAAATGACGTCATGATCTGCGCGCGCAGCTGAGTGCGCGCAAAGACATTGCGACTCCGCTAAATCGTGAGTGAAGTTGGGGCGATGCGCAGATCGCGCTGCACCCGGCCACTAGCCGCCTAGTGCCCGACATCTACTCCTCCTAAGGCGCTACCGGCTGGCGCAACCAGCTGAATTTCTAGGCCAGAGTTTTTCTGGGCCACATCCAGCGATCGCGCAGTGGCCACTGCCTTTTTTTAAGTCCAGGACCTCCTTCTCCCGCAGTCTCTGCCGGATATAATTCGATTTGAGGCCCGTGATGAAGGAATCGCGGAACAATTCGTCAGAGTACGCGTTGGCCGTCACGGCATTGCAGTTACAGTCCCGGACCAGGTCCTTTAGGCCCTGTAAGAAATCGTCCATTGATTCCTCTGGTCGCTGCCTGCGTGTAGCCAGCAGATGTCTGGCGTACACTTCGTTTACCGGCCTCTGGTATTGGGCCTTCAGGATAGTGATGGCCTCCGTGTAAGAGGTGGCGTCCCGGATGAACGAATAAATCCGATGACTTACGCGAGTAGTCAGTAGACTCAGTTTATCTACCTCGCTAGCGGATGAGGCCCCCGCGAAGAGTTCGAAGCATTTGAGCCAGTGTCCAAATTGATTTGATGCTTCAGCAGAATGTGGATCCAAGTCCAGACGCTCTGGTTTTAGGAGTCGATCCATCCTAGTATTCTTTAGTGATTAAAATTGATGGGCCTTCAATAACCACAAAACTAGACGTTATAGACTTAAACAAGTTGGCTTTTAATCACTAAGATCAGAGCTAACATCTCAACGCCGACTGGTTCACAGGAATGAGTCATACAGATCCTGGGATCTTTATGTAAGAGAAGTCAGGGGCGGAGCCAAGAGCCAAGACCTGGAACCTCCCAGGTTAGTCGGGAAAGAGGAAGTGAAACTATACACAGTGGGGGAGGGTAATATACATGAGTGCAAAACGAATACAGGACCAAGACAAACAGATTTCATTACAAACAGGAAGGCAGATGATTATCTGAACGGCAATAGATTGGGAGAAGGGGAAGTGCAACGAGACCTGGGTGTCCTTGTGCACCAGTCGCTGAAGGTAAGCATGCAGGTGCAGCAGGCGGTGAAGAAGGCAAATGGTATGTTGGTCTTCATAGCAAAAGGGTTTGAGTACAGGAGCAAGGATGTCCTGCTGCAGTTGTACAGGGCCTTGGTGAGACCACACCTTGAGTATTGTGTGCAGTTTTGGTCACCTTATCTGAGGAAGGATGTTCTTGCCATGGAAGGAGTTCAGCGAAGATTCACAAGGGATGGCAGGAATGACGTATGAGGAGAGATTGGGTCGATTGGCCTTATACTCGCTGGAGTTTAGAAGAATGAGAGGGGATCTCATCGAAACTTATAAAATTCTGACAGGTCTGGACAAACTAGATGCAGGTAGAATGTTCCCGATGGTCAGAGAGTCCAGAACCAGGGGTCATAGTCTAAGGATAAGGGGTAAGCCATTTAGGACAGAGATGAGGACGAATTTCTTCACCCAGAGAGTGGTGAACCTGTGGAATTCTCTACCACAGAAGGCGGTTGAGGCCAAGTCTTTAAATATATTCAAGAAGGAGTTAGATATATTTCTTAGAGCTAAAGGTATCAAGGGATATGGGGAGAAGGCAGGTACGGGGTACTGAGTTTGGATGATCAGCCATGATCACATCGAATGGCGGAGCAGGCTCGAGGGGCCGAATGGCCTACTCCTGCTCCTATCTTCTATGTTTCTATGTTTCCTAGCACTATCTGAGAGTGTGGAGTGCACCAGAAATGCACTCCATTGTGACTGGAACTCAGTGACTGAACTTGTTCTCGAGCCAAATTAAAATAAAGGAAGTGCCACATGGACTCAACTTTTGACTACAATTGTGCCATTGAAAGGCCAATAAAGAGAGACACTCGTTTTTCATGCCTCCAGCTTCTAGTCTCAGGAATAATGACTTGTTGGATCCTGTGTGCCTTTGGAGGCATGAGGTTCAGCTCATGGATGGTATAGTGTGACAGCCTGAGGTCAATAAAAGTACATTAACACTTCTACATGTCATATCACTATACAGTAATCAATCAAGTTCAACATTCCAATACGAGGTACAATCTAACTTATGGAAGCGTGCAGGAAAGAAAGGCTTACTGACCAGTACTTTTGGGGGAGCTTTTGTTGGAATTTGTTCAGGTGGCATTTCAGAATCAATGTTTATATGGATTTCATTTTCCTGTGTTTGTGGTACATTTAGCATAGCACCAGAGGAATCTATATTTTTTAAAAAAATCAATAATTAGTACAAAGCTGACCTTTTACTTATGCTGAAATATTGCTGTATATATCAAGACATCTCAGGTACAATGGTGACTTTGTTTGTCCAGTGATTCAACACTTAAGTTCACTTTGCTCTGACTTTCCAAAGTCTGAACCCAATAAATTTGTATATGCACAGTTAGATCTAGAGTCTCTCAAAAGCCCAGACTAATGTATCCAAGCACAACGGAAGGTCTTCAACAGCTTTTTATTTGGACCACATCCAAGTCCCTGTTCTGTTTCTGACTCATAACATAAGATCACAGTGAGGGGAGTTTTAACCAAAAAAAAAAGGTGGGAAGGGGTCGTGTGGGAAGTTAGTGTTAAAAATCTAAATCCGGACTAGAACCAGCCTCCAACCCGCCCACTTCCGGTTTTAACAGAGGTGGGATGGGGGCGGGCGATCAACCCGTTGCCAGGAGGCAGGTCGTCAATTTAAATATTAGAATGAGGCTGGCATGTCTCAGATTTAATCTCCATTCTAAATATAACAGTGGCTGGTCGGCTTTTGCACGCTTCATGCAACCTGCCAGCAAATTTTTTTTTATTCGTTCATGGGATGTGGGCATCGCTGGCAGAGCCAGCATTTATTGCCCATCCCTAATTGTCCTTGAGAAGCTGGTGGTGAGCCTCCTTCTTGAACCGCTGCAGTCCGTGTGGTGAAGGTACTCCCACAGTGCTGTTAGGAAGGGAGTTCCAGGATTTTGACCCAGCAATGATGAAGGAACGGCGAGTTATTTCCAAGTCAGGATGGTGTGTGACTTGGAGGGGAACTTGGAGGCGGTGGTGTTCCCATGCGCCTGCTGCCCTTGTCCTTCTAGGATGTAGAGGTCGCGGGTTTGGGAGGTGCTGTCGAAGAAGCCTTGGCGAGTTACTGCAGTGCATCTTGTAGATGGTACGCACTGCAACCATGGTGCACCGATGGTGGAGGGAGTGAATGTTTAAGGTAGTGGATGGGGTACCAATCAAGCGGGCTGCTTTGTCCTAGATGGTGTCGAGCTTCTTGAAGGTTGTTGGAGCTGCACTCATCCAGGCAAATGGAGAGTATTCCATCACACTCCTTACTTGTGCCTTATAGATGGTGGAAAAGCTTTGGGGAGTCAGGAGGTGAGATACTCGGCGCAGAATGCCTAGCCTCTGATCCGCTCTTATAGCCACAATATTTATGTGGCTGGTCCAGTTAAGTGTCTGGTGAATGGTGACCCCCAGGATGTTGATGGTGGGGGATTCGGTGATGGTAATACCGTTGAATGTCAAGGGGCGGTGGTTATACTCTCTCTTGTTGGAGGTAGTCATTGACTGGCACTTGTGTGGTGCGACTGTTACTTGCCACTTATCGGCCCAAGCCTGAATGTTGTCCAGGTCTTGCTGCATGCAGGCATGGACTGCTTCATTATCTGAGGAGTTGCGAATGGAACTGAACACTCTGCAATCGTCAGTGAACATTCCCACTTCTGACCTTATGATGGAGAGAAGGTCATTGATGAAGCAGCTGAAGATGATTGGGCCTAGGACACTGCCCTGAGGAACTCCTGCAGTGATGTCCTGGGGCTGAGATGATTGACCTTTAACAACCACAACCATCTTCCTTTGTGCTAGGTATGACTCCAGCTAGTGGAGAGTTTTCCCACTGATTTCCATTGACTTCAATTTTACTAGGGCTCCTTGATGCCACACTCGGTCAAATGCTGCCTTGATGTCTAGGGCAGTCAATCTTACCTCACCTCTGGAATTCAGCTCTTTTGTGCATGTTTGGACCAAGGCTGTAATGAGGTCTGGCACCGAGTGGTCCGGGTGGAACTCGAACTGAGCGTCGATGAGCAGGTTATTGATGAGTGAGTGCCGCTTGATAGCACTGTCGACAACACCTTCCATCACTCTGCTGATGATTGAGAGTAGACTGATGGGGCGGTAATTGGCCAGATTGGCTTTGTCCTGCTTTTTGTGTACTGGACATACCTGGTCAGTTTTCCACATTGTCGGGTAGATGCCAGTGTTGTAGCTGTACTGGAACAGCTTGGCTAGAGGCACAGCTAGTTCTGCAGCACAAATCTTCTGCACGATAGCCGGGATGTTGTTGGGGCCCATAGCCTTTGCTGTGTCAAATGCACTCAGCCGCTTCTTGATATCGCGTGGAGTGAATCAAATTGGCTGAAGACTGGCTTCTGTGATGGTGGGGACCTCAGGAGGATGCCGATATGGATCATCCACTCGGCACTTCTGGCTGAAGACGGTTGCAAACGCTTCAGCCTTGTCTTTTGCACTCACATACTGGGCTCCGCCATCATTGTGGATGGGGATATTCATGGAGCCTCCTCCTCCTCCTCCTCCTCCTGTTAGTTGTTTAATTGTCCACCATCATTCATGACTGGATGTGGCAGGACTGCAGAGCTTCGATCTGATCCTTGATTGTGGGATCGCTTAGCTCTGTCTATAGCATGCTGATTTCGCTGTTTAGCATGCATGTAGTCCTATGTTGCAGCTTCCCCAGGTTATCCCGGGTTTCCCAGCCACTTCCGAGCCCCCCGCTACCAACCCGCCTCCCCATTAAAATTCAGGTCAGTGTGTGAGCTTGGCTTATTTGGAATGCTCTTGCCTTTGGTTCAATCTGTACTGTAGGACTTGAGCACATAATCTAGCCTGACACTTCAGTGAAGTTCTGATGGGGTGCTGCATGGTTAGAGATGCCGTCTTTTGAATGAGACATTTGTCTGCATGTTCAGGTGGATGTAAAAAAAGCTCCATGGCACATATTTGAAAAAGAATAAGGAGCTCTGGGCCTCTTTTCTCTGGAAAAGAGAAGGCTCAGGGGTGATTTAATAGAGGTTTTTAAGATTCTGAAAGGGTTTGATAAGGTAGATATAGAGAAGATGTCCCCACTTGTAGGGGAGACCAAAACTAGGGGTCTTAAATATAAGATTGTGGCGGAGCCACTAAAGGACTCAGACCGTTTGTATATAAATCCCTTTAACAACATGTTATCTACAGCCTGAGTCTGTATCTTTATTTGTACTGTTTACTTGTATAGAGCGTGATTACTTTAACAGCACGGGTAAACGCCATGACGTCACGCCGTACATCACGTGATCCTCCACTGGCGGGAAGAACGTGATGACGTCAACCACAGGACCAGCCAGCAGTCCTCGTGGAGCCTCCGAACTGAATAGACCTACACTCGATGTTCTCCTGCAGTTACTTGTTTAAACCTGTTAGTTTCCATTAAACTTCATTTTGTTTAAGCGCCTGAGTGGACCTCAGTCTTTGGATAGGAACTAGACATTCCTACATTGGTGACCCCGACTTTTGCGAACAGTTTTCGCAGAAGATAATCAACATGGAAACGAACGCCGTTACCTTGAAGCTACCGCAGTTCTGGGAGCAACAACCAGCCGCGTGGTTCATCCAGGCTGAAGCCCAGTTCGCCATCAGGGACATTGTTGCGGATCAGACCCGTTATTATTACGTGGTCTCCGCCCTCGACAGCGCCACAGCCTCGCGGATCGTCAGCCTACTCGGTAGTCCGCCTACTGATCGCAAGTATGACACCTTAAAGGTGCGGTTACTGCAGGTCTTCGGGCTCACGAAGTCAGAGCGCGCTCGCCGGCTGCTCGCTATGCCCGGCCTTGGGGACTCCAAGCCGTCCGAACTCATGAGCCAGATGCTCACGCTCCTCGGGTCCGAGCCGGAATGCTTCCTCTTCAGGGAGCTATTCCTCAGCCTACTCCCGGAGCAAGTTCAGGCTGCCCTAGCCAGGTCCGAAGTCACAGACTGCGCGGAGCTTGCTGCTGAAGCGGACAAGATCTTCGTGGTGACACAACAGCACTGTGCGGCCACGAGGTGCCCCTCCCCCACAGACGCTGCTCCAGCTCCTCAATCAGCGGGGTTGTGCTTTTACCACGCCCGTTTTGGCGCGAAAGCCAGATGCTGCCGCCCTCCCTGCAGTTTTTCACACCAAAAAAAAACATCTACAGACACCCTGGCGAAAGAGGACCGGGTCTAACGAGTGCCCCGCGGCTGCGATGGCCATCGGAGACTCAGGGAAGCTTCTCTTCATCACCGACTCCCTTTCTGGTCGACGTTTCCTTTGCGACACCGGGGCGCAGTGTAGCATCCTACCTGCGTCGAATCTCAATATACCAGCTGGGGGCCACGGCCCCGCCCTCGCAGCGGTTAATGGCGCAGCCGTTCGGACCTTCGGAAGGCGGCGGGTCCAGGTGTGTTTCAGCGGCCAGCGTTTCCACTGGGAATTCATCATGGCCAAAGTCACGCAGGCCATCCTTGGGGCGGATTTTTTGTGTGCCAACGGCCTCCTGGTCGATGTCAGGCACCGCCGGTTGATCAATGCGGCCACGTTCCACTCCATCCCATGCCACCGCGGTAATGCCGTGCCGCGCACTGTCTTCTGTGCGTTCCCACCTCCAGACGACTTCACTCGGCTCCTCGGAGAGTTCCCAGATCTGACCAGGTCCACTTTCTCCTCCTCGGCTACTAAACATGGTGTGGAACATCACATCACCACCACCGGCCCCCCGGTTTACGCACAGGCCCGGTGACTCGAACCCGGCAAGCTCGCGGCTGCGAAAGCGGAGTTCGACACGATGGAGCGGCTGGGGATTATTCGCCGGTCGAATAGTCCCTGGTCTTCGCCTCTCCACATTGTTCCAAAACCCGGCGGCGGATGGCGGCCATGCGGCGACTACCGACGCCTGAATGACGCCACTACTCCTGATCAGTACCCGATCCCGCATATCCAAGGTTTCTCGGCCTATTTGGCAGGAAATACCTTTTTTTCGAAAGTCGACCTCGTCCGCGGTTACCACCAGGTCCCCGTGCACCCGCAAGACGTCCTGAAAACCGCAGTCATCACTCCATTCAGCCTATTCGAATTTCTGCGGATGCCGTTTGGCTTAAAGAACGCTGCACAGGCTTTCCAGCGCTTAATGGACTCCGTGCTTCAGGACCTAAAATTCCTCTTCATCTACCTCAACGACATCCTCATCGCCAGCCCTAGCAAAGAGGAGCACTTCCGCCATTTGCGTACCCTCTTCACACGCCTCAGTCAACACGGTTTGATTATCAACCCGGCCAAGTGCCAGTTCGGCTTGCAGCGGATTGATTTCTTGGGCCACCGCATTATATCAGACGGCGCAATTCCCTTACAGATGAAGGTCGAGGCGGTTACATCTTTCCTGCGCCCGCAGACCGTCAAGGCCCTACACGAGTTCCTCGGGATGGTAAATTTTTATCATCGGTTCGTCCCTAAGGCGGCTCTACTTATGCAGCCCTTGTACGAGGCCCTCAAGGCCAAGTCCGGTAAGGATCCGATCAGCTGGACGGCCGAGATGGACCGGACGTTCGTCGACACCAAAGGCGCCTTGGCCAACGCAACCATGCTGGCGCACCCGCTTCCAGGTGCCACCATTGCCCTTACCACCGTCGTGTCGGACTACGCAATCGGCGCAGTGCAGGAACAGTGGGTGAATGGGACGTGGCAACTGCTTGCGTTTTTCAGCCGTCAACTACGGCGAAACGAAAGAAAGTACAGCACTTTTGACCGGGAGTTGCTGGCCCTTTTCCTAGCCATCCGCCATTTCCGGTTCTTACTAGAGGGACGTCCATTCACGGCTTACGTGGACCACAAGCCACTAACGTACGCTATGGCCAAGACCGCTGAACCGTGGTCAGCTCGGCAACAACGTCACCTGACGTTCATTTCAGAATTCACCATGGACATTCAGCATGTGTCAGGCAAAGATAACCTGGTGGCGGATTGTCTCTCCCGCGCGACTGTGCACGCAGTCCAGCTCGGAATCGACTATGCCCTCATGGCTACGGATCAAGCCTTGGACCCGGAGGTCCAAGCATACAGGACCAGCCCCTCTAGCTTCCAAGCGGCCGACGTCAAATTCCATGCTGCAGGCACCACGCTACTTTGCGATGTCTCCATGGGAGTTCCCCGCCCTATAGTTCCAGTCGCCTGGCGCCGAAAGGTCTTCGACGCCATATATGGTTTGTCACACCCTGGCATGAGGGCCTTGCAAAGGCTGATGTCATCAAAATTCGTCTGGAGGGGTATGCACCTGGATGTCCGCGACTGGGCCAACACCTGCGTGGCCTGCCAAAAGGCCAAGGTACAGCGCCATGTCAAAGCTCCATTGGCCACCTTCGCTGTTCCGGAGCGTCGATTCGACCACGTGAATGTGGACCTCGTGGGGCCGCTTCCACCTTATCAAGGTTTTACACACATCCTCACAATGGTAGACTGCACCACTAGATGGCCAGAGGCAGTTCCTTTGGTTTCCACCACTTCGGCAGACGTGGCCAGAGCTTTCATCTCCTCTTGGGTTGCTCGTTTCGGCGTACCGGCGGACATCTCTTCCGATTGTGGACCGCAATTTTCCTCTGAGCTTGGAACACTGTGGCTCAGGGGCTCGGCACCAAACTACATCACACCACCGCCTATTATCCACAGGCGAACGGCCTGTGCGAGTGATTCCACAGGTCGCTCAAAGCCGCTCTGCGGGCCAGTCTTCAAGGCGCGGGATGGGTGGACAGACTTCCCTGGGTCCGTTTGGGTCTTCGTACGGCGCCCAAAGAAGATTTACAATCCTCCTCGGCGGAACTTGTATGTGGCCAACCTCTACGAGTACCAGGGGATTTCCTCCCGTCTCCAACAGAGCCATGGTCCGCATCCCAGCAACTCGTCAGCCACCAGGCAGCGGCCAGATGTTTCGCTCCAGTGCCTACGTCACATCACGGCTTACAGAGCTCCCACGTCCCAACTGAGCTGAAAAGCGCCGAGTACATGTTTATCCGCCAAGACACTCACCGGGACCCGCTCAAGCCTCCTTACACTGGTCCCTTCCGCGTCATAGAGCCGGGAGACAAATCCTTTTCGGTCGATATCGGAGGTAAACCGGACCACATATCGGTGGACCGGCTGAAGCCGGCGCACTTAGACCTGGACAGCCCAGTCGAAATCGCTCAACCGCCAAAACGGGGCCGACCGCCCACAGTCGCCGTGCCAGCTCCACCACAACCGCCCGACAGCTCGACCACCGGCCATCAGCTTCCACTTCAGGGTTACAGAAGTCGCTCGGACAGGCTTGTCAGGCCTCCTCGCCGTCTCACTTTTGCTGTTAAAGACAATTCTGGGGGGGCGCATGTGGCGGAGCCACTAAAGGACTCAGACCATTTGTATATAATTCCCTTTAACAACATGTTAGCTACAGCCTGAGTCTGTATCTTTATTTGTACTGTTTACTTGTATAGAGCATGATTACTTTAACAGCGTGGGTAAACGCGACGACGTCATGCCGTACATCACGTGATCCTCCACTGGCGGGAAGAACGTGATGACATCATGATGTCAACCACGGGACCAGCCAGCAGTCCTCGTGGAGCCTCCGAACTGAATAGACCTACACTCGATGTTCTCCTGCAGTTACTTGTTTAAACCTGTTAGTTTCCATTGAACTTCGTTTTGTTTAAGCGCCTGAGTGGACCTCAGTCTTTGGATAGGAACTAGACATTCCTACAAGATAGTCACTAATAAATCCAGTAAGGAACTCACTTATTTGCCCGGAGAGTGGTTAGAATGTGGAATGTGCTACCACATGGACTAGTTGAGATGAATAGCAGAGATGCACTTAAGGGGAAGCTAGATAAGTACATGAGGGAGGAAGGTATATAAGGGTATGCTGAATCGGGATAGATGAAGTAGGGTGGGAGGAGTCTTGTGTGGCGCATAAACACCAGCATAGATGGGGCGAATGGCCTGTTTCTGTGCTGTAAATTCTGTGCAATTCTCGCTCAGTGTCCTGGCCAATATTCATCCCTTAACCAACACCACACCAAAGCAGAGTAACTATCTTTCATCTCAATGCCTTTTGCGGGACCTTGCTTTGTGCAAATTGACTGCCACGTTTGCCTATGAAAACAACCGTGGCTACATTCCAAAGAGTAATTAATTGGCTATGAAGTGCTTAGGAACAGTCTGAGATTGTGTAAGGTGCTATATAAATGTAAGCCTTCGTTTTCCTTTGTGTTCTGTTCAAATATCTTCAATATTAAACCATATGCAGGTTGCTATTTTTATGAATCAGCCTCAGGATCTAATGAATTTTGACCAGTAAAAATAACACACCAGAAAGAATGAGATGAAGAAACACACTGAAGAGAAAAATCTTCCCCCAAAAGAGGAAATGAAGATGGAAGAAATTAAAATAACATAGAAAGGAAAGAAAAATGAAATAAACAAAATGAAACAAAACATGTGTAAAGAAAATAGGAATAAAAATAAGGAAAAGCTGAAAGTCAAAATGAAAGAGAAAAGAAAATGGACAAAAGAATATTAAGGCAAATAGAAATAAAAGGTACAATGTATAAAGATGATAAAAGAGAAAAAAAGTGAGAAACCTAATTTCCATCAGCTCCTGGTAGTCAGGGATGTCAGGTTGTGTTTTGGGTTACATTTAGCATCGAGTAACTGACCCCTTACATAACGCTCCCTCCTATAACCCAAATACTCGCTCAGTGTTGTGCCATTGCTACCTGAATATATTAATGAGTGTACATTATACAGAGATAATTACCTCCGCGTCAGTCAACCATGAAAATATTCTATAAATAATCTACCCAATATTATGCTCCAGCACGCGAGGTTCATGCAAGTATATTACACTGAACTCACCAAATCAAATTTAAATTTTTGAGACATAAAATGGAGTTACAATGACCAGGTAAAGAAAGAAAGAAAAAACTTGCATTTATATAAAGTCTTTCACAACCTCAGGATGTCCGAAAGCGCTTGACCACCAATGAACTATTTTTGAAGGGAAGTCACTCCACTAGTTGTAATGTGGGAAAGGTGGTAGCCAATTTGTGCACAGCAAGGTCTCACTAATAGCAATGAAATAAATGACCAGATCATCCATTTTTAGCTGTTGATTGAGGGATAAATGCTGGCCAGAAATGTTGGGAGAACTCCCCTACTCTTCTTTGAATAGTGCTGCGGGATCTTTTACATCCACCTGAGAGGGCAGACAGGGCCTCGGTTTAACATCTCATCCGAAAAAAGGCACCTCCGACAGTGCAGCGCTCCCTCAGCACTGCACTGAAGTGCCAGCCTAGATTTTTGTGCTCAAGTCTCTGGAGTGGCGCTTGAACCCAAAAACTTCTGACTCAGAGGCAAGAATGCTACCAATGATCCAAGGCTGACACCCAAAGAATGGTTGGAGCCAAAAATATCCCACCAAAATTCTATTAAAATGCTCACTCATCACAGAACCGGGGATCGCTGCCCCCAGTTAACATTTCAGCTGATTTAAGAGGAGCTTTTGAAATATCCAGGGATTCTCACCAGTTACGTCTCCTGTCTGGTTAAGTGCTGATCGACGACGTTCAGAAGGCTTGTATATGTACTGCTTCAGTGAGTTGACTGTGTGTGTCCCAACAAGAGTGCTGCGGCCAAATGCTCTCCAGTCGACAACAGAGATACAGAGTGGTGGGTGCAGGTGTTCGTTCTCAGGTAATTCCTATCAAAATAAACAGCAAAATCTTTCTTTTACATTACCATTTTTCACAATGCATAAATGTTGTAGCTGTGAAATACAATGGCCCTGATATTTACGGGGAGGGAGCTGGGGACCATGGTAGCGGGGGTGCGGGGGGGAGAGGAGGGCAGGGTGATCCTGGAATTTAACGGCAGGACCTCATTAACATTTTAAAATTCCGTTTCCCACCTGGTAGCCAGCCAGATTGAGAGGCTGGCCGGATACCGGGCGGGAAAGCCTGCGGTAGAAGGATGCAGGGACAGGCCCCAGCAAGAGGGAAAGATTGAGGGTTGGTGGAGGAAGTGGGGGTGGTGGAGGGGGGGTGTTCGGAGCCCAGCAATCGAGGGTGAGAGAAAGATCGGGGGTTGGGGCGGGCTGTTGCCCACACGCAGCAGCGAGGAGAGGCCGCGATCGGCAGAGGGTTTGCTTAAGGGGCCATGGAGAGAACACCTGCTCCTGCTGGCTCACCAGGAGTGCTCGAAAAAGCACGTAACCTTCTGCAGGCGGTTGCTCCCGTCTCCATTTCACTGCCGGGTTTCCCCAAGTCCTGGGAACCCAACTGGCAGCCGTTAAATTTAAATCAGGCTCCTGATTGCGCTGTGGGTGTGGGTGTTCATTCCTGTGGGAGCCTGATTTAAATATTAATATGAACCTACAAGACAGGACACACGCCCGCCTCGCAAACATAAAAATGGCAGCAGGTGCGTACGCGCCTGGTTGGGGTCGCGTTTTGCTGTCTATTTAATTTTAATCCCCCACGCCCCCCGCCCGCCACACCGACCCTCTCCCGCCCACATGGGCAGGTTTATATCGACCCCAATGTGTCAAAGAAGTGAAGCTAGTGAGGACGAGATGGCGCAGTGATAGATGCAGGTTCGGCACTTGTGCCACTCCACTCCCAATCAGAATGGGAAGATGGCGAGTGGAGGCCGTGGCCTCTCACAGCAAAGAATGGCCTAGGCAGCGCCTGGTGCTTCCTGGCAGCCAGCTACAGAGATCATAGGTGAGGCCCTGGTAGCAAGGAGCCGTGTCTTTTCTCTTGGCTTCCACAACACGAGGCCAGATAACAAAAGGGCAGAAAAGAAAGGGGGAAACATATCCAGAAAATTCCTCCTTCCCCCCCCTCAAATAAACTGAAGATAGTGACACAATTTGTTGCTTTAATTGCTCATTGTGGTCCTTTGTTCTAATCAGCATGAAGGGGACTGTGGGTAAGCAAGTTTATAGAGAGAGGGCCCAACATTTCAGGGTCCCTGCTTCGCCCTTGGCAGTGTGGCCTGGCGGGACTTCCATCTGCTACTGTGCCCTGGAGGTAACCCTGTACCAACATCAGAGACGAGGTCATTTAAATAGTCAGGGCAAATGGCCCATATCTGTAGACGCAGGACAAAGGTGCCCACCACAACTGTCCAGCAGAAAATCACAGTAGTACCCTGCCACTCTGATGAGGGAGCCATAGCCCCTTAGTTGGCTGAAGAGGTAATGCTACAATTTTAAACAACTGCACGAGGATGAATTACCTTTCCTTCTTAAAATGTCCGGGGTCTTTATGAAGCCCAGTTTGGAAGTCATGCCTGCTCTCAGCTGGCATGGCTTCTGCTGGACTTCAGCAAGGAGTAATGGGTAGAATTTCTGGGGTAGCCCAGCAATGCTCCCGTAGCTGGCAGCAAAAGTGTATGTGATTAATTCAATGGTTGTCTACTTACTACTGTGAACGAGTCTACTTGAACTGCAAAGTTAGGATTTTTCTTGTAACACTGGATGACAGAAGATTTGATGCTTTTCCCTGAGCATTCAATGAAAACCTGAGGTCGATCCACAGTAAGGAGCTGCACTCGTTTGAGCTCACGAAGACCCCAAAAAAACACCTGCAGAAAATTACATTTCAAAATAAACAGAAGCCAACTTTGACATTTAAAATGTGAGCATTAGATTCAGATTCAAACGAACGTGGAAGATGGAGAGCTGTAGCTCTAAAGAACGCGAGGATGTGCATTCTGAGATACAGGAGGAACTGGATCATGTAAGATGATGATAGTATCATGGGGAGGGCTGTTGCTGAGTGTTATAGCACTAATAGAGCAGTAGGATTTTCTGAGTATCCTTG
This sequence comes from Somniosus microcephalus, assembly GCF_052327205.1. NCBI lineage: Eukaryota > Metazoa > Chordata > Chondrichthyes > Squaliformes > Somniosidae > Somniosus > Somniosus microcephalus. The sequence goes on along the minus strand of NW_028225660.1, from coordinate 95,452 downwards.
CCAATATTTATTCCTCAGCCACTTCACCAAAAACAGATTATTTGATCATATACCTCAATGCTGTTTGTGGGACCTTGCTGTGCACTAACTGGCTGCCACGTTTGCCTAATAAACGACAGAGACTACACTTGAAAAGTTATTTACTAGCTGGGAAGCACTTTGGGATGTCCTGAGTTCATGAAAAGCGCTATACGAGTACAAGTTCTTTCTTTCTTTATTGGTTCAGTGCCATGCTCTGCTTTCCTCCCGCTCTGAGCATCACTGAATGGGGTTGTACTGTGCGGAGGCTTCTGTGTTGCCCTTCAGGAGCCAGAGGAAATTGGAGGGGAGAGTCACCCCTGGATTGTCCCCGGTGCCTGTTGGTGACTAGCTACTGGGATTCTAAACTGCAGTTTTGGTAGAGCTATCTGCATCTCCTCAGCAGAAGTATTGGGATCAGGCAGACTAAAGATGGGGGATCATTTACAAGAAAAAAAATACATAATAAGTGTTCTTTTCTAAACAGAGTCGAAGGCGCCCTCATTCTGACAGCAAACCCGATAAAACATAAAGACGGAGAGAGTGCAATAGTTCGACAAGCCTCATGTTGGCTGCACTATACACTGTACCTCCACTTTGTAGTTGTTTAGGACAGGACGGATACTGACTGGCACTGCAAAGATCTGACTTGCATCTGGTTCATCAGTAGGAGGAAGATCTTCAGCTCCTGAATCAGGGATCTGAAAGCACATCATTTGTAGAGCAAAAGATGAAGATTCCACACACTTTTACATTCAACATCATTCTCTCTCCTCTCCTCTGGTCCTTCCCCTCCCCCAGCTAACACCATCTTGATAAACAACCTAACCTGCACTGTTTCTGTCAGTCTTTTATTTTCTTTGCATTAATTTACACTGATGTAAAGAGGTTTAAATAAATCATATTTAAAGTGCAATTAAAAAACAGTCTGCATTCAGCTCACCTGAAGCAACCATCTCTTCCCAATACGAGCTCCTTTGATAGTTTCCCCCTTTCTTGGTCTAACAGTGTGATTATAGATCAGAATTTTATTGGTAAAATGTTGCCTTGGGGCCCTGGGTCTTTGAAACCACCCATTTTATTGTAGAACTATTTGAATTCATGCTGTAAACTTTGAGGGGGTAGGGTACCCATTTCTGCTGTAAATTTAAATTTGCAATTCAAATTCTATATTCCATAGACTCTGTATAATACCAGTAAATATTTGTTTTTAAATGGCCTGGGTTTGTCCATGAAAAGCACAAATTTCAAATTGCCACAAAAATAATCAGCTGTATAGCATTTTGAGAGACAGGTACTCCTTGTTGGGGAGACTTGGCTACAGTTTTGGGGATATTGGCCTAGAAATTGGGTATAGCCCCGCTTGAGGCGTTAGAACTGGCGGAGCGCTAAGTTTATAGCCAGACAAAAGTTATCGCTGCCTGGCGAGATATTGGGTTGCATCGCCCCCAAAGGGGATTGAGGCGCTAATTCAGCCGTTGCACGGTGCTCCTAAGGCGCAAAAGTTCAGGCGCTACTCAATATCGATGCGGACGAGCGCAGCGCAGGTGATCTCAATTACGGGAAACCACGAGACTTCCAGGCGCCGGCTGGCTCTTAAAGGGGCGGGTCAGTCAGCCTGAGCTTCAACACCCAATGCCCTGTAGGCCTCAGAATCAGCGCTCGCCCTTGTCTGGCGTTACAAACTTGTTCAGCATGGAGAAGGTTAGACAGAGAGCAGAGCGCTTCAGCACTGAGGCTCTGGACCACTTGGTGGCTGCAGTTGAGCGCCGTCGAGATATCCTGTATCCGGATAATGGCAAGAGGCCGAATCAGAAGGCTTACCGACGATCTTGGAGGGAGGTTGCTGTGAGGGTCAACTCCAGCAGCATGGCGACCAGGACCCCTGTTCAGTGCAGGAAGAAATTCAATGACCTCACACGGATCGTTAGGGTGAGTGATGGTTTTGCAAACGTCTGATTCCCTCCATCTGCAGCTGACTTCGGGCACCCTGTTGCAATGATGCCCCAATGGCCATCTGCCAGCATGCACCCATGGCCCTTTCTGGGCACACACATGGACAGATGTCTCAAGGCCTCATGTAAGGGCTCTTGCACCATGGGGGCCATGCGATGATCTCTCAAGGCCTCATGTAAGGGCTCTTGCACCATGGGGGCATGCGATGATCTCTCAAGGCCTCATGTAAGGGCTCTTGCACCATGGGGGGCATGCGATGATCTCTCAAGGCATCATGTTACAGAACTTCCCCTTCTTTCCCCTGCAGTCCAAGCTGGCGATGATCCGAAAGGAGCAGCGTCGAACCGGTGGCGGACCTCCACAAGTGGTCACTCTCACGGATCTGGAGGAGAGAGTGCACCAGATACTTGGAGGACGTCTGCCTGGTCCTGTGACCACTGCATCTGCCGACCCCATTTCCGACAGCGAGGGTAAGACTCTCACCTTTTTCACCTGTTGCCTTCCACTTGGTCCCCCCGCCAGCATGCATCCTCAGTGTGCAGCCATGTCAGAGCCTTGCCACAATCTGGCATGCCTTTCAGCAAACCTGTCCTTTTGCTAAAGCCACTCTTCCACCTCCCACTTTCAGATGAAGCAGCACCAACTGGGGCTCAACGCACTGAAGCTGCCAGTGCCAGTGCCACCGGAGGCGAGGACCAGGAGGAATCCGGACCAGCCATTGCAGAATCCGGGGAGCGGACACATCTACAGACTGGGGATAGTAGTCCCCTGGAGGGGAGGGGGGGGGCTCTGACGATGAACCAGTTGCCGGACCAAGCGGCATGCAGCAACGCACGGGGGATAGGCAAGTTCAGCCACTGTCTCCCCGGAGGGCAAGGCAGGTAGTGATGACTGCTGCACAGAGTGCAGATGAGGTGCGTCGCCTGGCTGAGATGAGCAAACAGGCCCGGGTCAGACACACGGAGCTGATGGCTGCAGTCGAGAAGATGCCTGAGTCAATAGATTCATTGGCTAAGAGTATGTTGGACTTCAGGGCAACAATGGAGAGGACTCTCCAGGGCTTTGGGGCAACAATGGACAGGACTCTCCAGGTCTTCGGGGCAACAATGGACAGGTCTATCCAGGGCTTCGGGGCAACAATGGACAGGACTCTCCAGGGCTTCGGCCCAACAATGGAGAGGACTGTCCACGGCTTTGAGTCGGCTATGGAAAGGACTGTTCAGGGCTTCGGACAATCCCTGGAAAGGTCTGTCCAGGGCTTGTCCGAGGCAGTGGAGCGGTCGGCACCTGCCTTGTCCGAAGCAATGGGAAGAACTGTCCAGGCCTTCTCCGAAGCACTGGCACCTGGCACACAGGTCCTCACTGTTGCCACGCAGTCACTTGCTGTGCTCCTCCACACCCAGATTGACACAACGCGATCTCTCACTGTAGCCACCCTCTCTGCATCAGTGACGATCACCCCGGGCCCTTCCAGTCCCATACAAGGCCAGGAATCAGTGGAGCATGCAATTGTGGCGGATGAGCCGAGCCGCTCCCCTCAGATAGCCAGTGTGTCGTCCGACCATGGTGCAGGTGTCCTCTCTCGGCAGGAGACCATTGCACATGCCAGCGCTGGGACGCCTGCATTGCAGCTGCCACCACCTGCAGGCCACACTGCTTCCAGCCATGGTCACATCAAGCATCCTGCGTCCGCACCCTCCAAGCCCAGAGGTCGGCCAGGCCGTCCCTCAGGGGCTTCTGCGCTTCCAGACAGTCAGCAGGCGTCCCCCAGCCTTGAGCCCGCCACTGGGGTCCAATTACGTAGGAGCAGCAGGGAGGGAAGGGGCCAGGCGCGAAAGAGAAGTCATTCTCCCTCAAGGGGCCAGTTGTAGAGGGAGGTACTGAGATGTTTGTTTGTCCAAATTCAAGGACACCCTCACCTGTTGTTATATTTGCAGAAGGTTTGTTGAGTTTTGCGGCTTTGCCAAAGAGTTCACAGTTATTTTGAAAGTTATGGTTTCTGTTGACCTTACGTTGTTTAGCTGTAATGAACGACTTTTGTGCCAATAAACAGAAGTTTCAATGTGGCATGGTGCATGTGACTAGTTTCAGTGATGCTGGCATTCAGAGGCCGTCAAACATCCAAAGTGCGCATGAGTTAAGACTCTCATCATTCCGCCACAGGGGTCTCGACACGATGCCAGATGAGCCTCTGACGTATGGCCCTTCCACTTTCAGCAGCTCTTCCATCTTCCTCCTCCTCCTCCTTCGCCTGCTCTTCCTCCTCCTCCTCCTCCGCCTGCTCTGCTGGTCGTTGAGGGACAGCTGGAATTGGCTGGCTGCGTCAATTCGCCAAGTTGTGGAGCATGCAGCAGACGACGACGATGTGTCCCACTTGCTGCGGCGAGTACTGCAGGGATCCCCCCGAATGTTCCAGACATTGGAAAGGCTTTTTGACAACACCAATAGTGTGCTGTTTACTGTGCCTGGTCGCCTGATGGCCGCTGCTGATCAGCTCTTCTGCTGGGGTGTCGGCCACACGGAGTGTTGTCATCAGCCATGGCCAGAGAGGATAGCCCTTGTCCCCAGTAAGCCAGCCTCGTCTTCGAGGCAGCCCCTCAAAAAGGTTACAAACTGAGGTCAACCACAGGATAAAGGCATCGTGGCTGCACCCTGGGAAATGTGCGGTGACTGCCATGATGATTTGGCGGTGGTCACAGACCAGCTGCATGTTGAGGGAGTGGAACCCCTTGCGGTTGCAGAAGTCCTAAGGATGATGGCATGGCGCCCTCAAAGCCACGTGTGTGCTGTCACTCGCCCCCTGCACCATGGGGAAGTCCGCAATAGAAGCGACACCCTGCGCGCACTCCGCCTGCTTGTGCAGGGTCCGAGGGAAGGTAATGAATTGACGCCTTCGCCTATAAAGGGCATCTGTAACTTGCCGGATGCAACAGTGGACTGCAACCTGAGCGACAGTCGCAATGTCCCCAATGGCTGACTGAAAGGATCCGTTGGCATAAAAATTGAGGCTATCAGTCAGTTTAGCGATCACGGACAGAGAGGTTCTGCAGCGTTCACGCGGCTGCAGATCCTGACCAAGCAGGTGGCACAGATCAGTAACAATGTCCCTCCAGAATCGGAGCCTTCCCAAACACTGCTCCTCCGACATGTCAAGGCTTGTCACCTGCTGCCTAAAGACCCTCGCAGCTTCCCGTCGGATTGTCCGACCTCCATTGCCCCTCCTCCTTCTGGCCAATCCCAGCCCTCTCTCCCGCCGTCTCTCTGCCCCTTCACAGTGTTGGGCGATGAGGCCGTCGCCCTCCAAAGAAGCTCCCATTCCGATGCCAGTTGGTCAAAAGGCTTTTAGGTGTAGTGCTGCAAGTGCTTCGGACAGGTTTGAAGGTCCCAAGTAATGTAAAGCTCAATTCCCAGAACTTCGCTCCACATTAGCTCGCCAACTCTCTCCAGCAACGATCGCAATGAGCAGGTCAAGTGGCTGAAGATTCTGCACTAGAGCTGTCCCCTTTAAATAGCGCCCCCCTACTCCGAGAAGGGCCTGTTAGCCCTCCCTCGAACTGTCACTAATAGCGCTGGGCGTTAAGGCTCCGGGCGCCACCCAATATGCGCTCAGGCGCTCCTAAAAGGCGTTGCACACTGAAATGACGTCATGATCTGCTTGCGCTCGCGGGCGCGCGCAAACACTTAGCGCAGGCGCTAAATGTATAGTCAATATCTGAGTTGTCGCTATCTTCATAGCGAACGCCCCAACATAGGGTATCGCCCCAATTCTAGGTCTCTTTAGGTGCTCAGCGCCAGCGCTACCAACCGAATTTCTAGGTCATTATGCCTTATGCCCCTAGATCGCTGATTTAGTTTATGCCAATAAGATTTAGTGGTGAGTCTTCACAGCCTGATACTACAGGTATTATTAATTATTAATTATGTTACAGATGATCATTTAATTCTATATTCAAAGTCACAACCTCATTTAGCAAACTAGTCGCTCACTACGGACTGGATTTTCCTCTATTTTGCCACCCGTTTTCAGGCGTCTCCAGGGCAGATAACGGAGGAAAATCAGGCAGTGGAAACTTACGCTGGATCCCCACCCCAAAATATGGAACCGACCATTTTCCTCAGGCCAACTGGGGGTAGTCATTACTGGCCAACACATACAGATGATGGCGGGTGGGCAGCGATTTTGGTCGGGCTCCAGGTCCATTTCCTACTGCTGTTGCCCAGTGGCAGCCAATGGTGCTCAACACCTCTGCAGAACAGGCATTGGGGCATGTTTGTGTTGGACCAAAGGCATTCCATAGTTAAAGGCCACAAGGGACCCAGAGCAACCTGGAGGTAAGTCTTTAAACATTTTTTAAAGTTTTTTTTTCCAACTTCAAGTTTTTTCTTAAAGTTTCTTTAATTTTTAATACAAGTTTCTTTTCAAGTATTTGCAAAGTTTTTTTTAAAGTTTTAATGTTACAGGCTCTTGGGTATCAATGGGGTCTCTCTTAGGCCTCCACTTCTTCTTCTGTTTTTAGGAGGAAGAGGAGGAGGATCAAGAGGACCACCACAGAGATGCAGATCCAGGCAGGGCTCCTTCACTATGTTCCTTTAGCAATGCTTCAGAAGGCTGCCCTTTCCTCACAGTACCTGAGTTGTGGAAGCTGCCAGTCAACTGCAGATACATCTCATAAGGAGACCTTCAGCTGACTAAGATCTGAGCCCATTGCCAGATGGGTCCTGCCATCACGTTCCACCTCAACTCAGTCCTTTGCTGACATTGAGTCTCCTCAACAACTACCAAAGCCCCCATTTGAAGATTATTCTGATACTTCTTCATGCAGGTGTTGCACCACCTTGCCCCAAATAATTCTTCAGAAATCCTATCAGTGACACAAACATCTCACTGACAACCTTCTTACTGTTTAAAGGACCATGCCTCCCCTTGGTGCATACTCTTGGTGCCTACTCTGTGTTCATCTCCTAAAGTGGCAGGAAGTTCTGAGGTGGTTGACCGATGATTTACAGCAGGAGCCTTGGGAGATTAAGGTGACATTTCCTTGACTTTGACTGTGGCAAAAGTAGAGCATCAATTTAGAATGTGATCCAAGTTTCAGAAGGCTTTGCTTAATGCAGGTGAGGGGCACTCACTGCCAAGGCCACCTACCTGCTCCGGCCCGGATCATGCCCTTCATAGGCCTCCTTCCCTCAAAGCTAAAAAAAAATGATGTCCTCTTTTAATGGATTAGAGGGAGTTACACCTCAGCTGAGGAATCCTTAAAATTGTGAGCTTGGTGGCCTGAAGAAGCTCCAGTCTCAGACATTGCATTATTATAGAGACCCAAAATGGCTGTCTTGGCCTTCCAGCTGCTGCAGCTACACTGGACGTTCCTCCCCCAAGGGGCAGACTGGCTCTGACTACATAGGATTACATAGGATATATGGCACAAAAACAGGCCATTCGGCCCAACCAGCCCATGCCGGTGTTTCTGCTCCACTTGAGCCTCCTCCCATCTTTCCTCATCGAACTCGATCAGCATAACCCTCTATTCCCTTCTCCCTCATATACTTATCTAGCCTCCCCTTAAATGCATCTATACTATTCACTTCAACCACTTCCTGTGGTAGCGAGTTCCACATTCTCACCACTCTCTGGGTAAAGAAGTTTCTTCTGAATTCCCTATTTGATTTCTTGGTGACTATCTTATATTGATGGCTTCTAGTTATGCTCTTCCCCACAAGTGGAAACATTCTCTCTGTGTCCACTCTATCAAAACCTTTCATAATTTTAAAGACCTCTATTAGATCACCCCTCAGCCTTCTCTTTTCAAGAGAATTGAGACCCAGCCTGTTCATCCTTTCCGGATATGTATACCCTCGCATTTCTGGTAACATCCTTGTAAATCTTCTCTGCACCCTCTCCAGTGCCTCTAAATCCTTTTTATAATGTGCACTGAGGAAATTTGGGCTGGTTCTCGGCAGAGTTACTGTGACAGGTGTGAGCACAGTTTTGGTGAAATGTCATTGGAACTTCATCTCGGGACGAACCAACTCTTCAGCGACTAGCTTTCCTCAGCTCCTCTTTCATGAAAGGTAATGAACAGGGACTGTTTTAAAGTGTGTGTGTGTATAAGTGCAGATTAACTTATATAAGTGATTATGTATATTCATATTTTTAATTCTAGAGTTTTAGTATACCATTATTGACCATCTATATAACTAACTTAGCGATGTAGGCTCCTACAAGCACAGCATATCATCAGTGAAGCAATTTAAGTTAAGGAGTTCAATGGAATAAAATAAAACTTGACCCCCCCCAATACATCCGTACCTGCAGAAGTTCAAAGGCTACAAGGAGCTCACCACCAGGGATGCTGCCACAATACACTGGGTAATATTGAAGCACAGGGGGGGCATAATCCTGTCCAGCCAGCCTCACAACAGGAAGAGCCACAGTGCTGCCAATGTACTCCGCTTTACCCTGAAATAAAGGTAGCATGAAAGAAGATCCATCATTTCCAGTCACCTTGCTAATACACACGCTTCATCTGTGCTGACCTAACAGGGTGAAAATGAACTGATAGAAGTGGATAACCAGTTTCTCTAGTGTCTAGAAATGGCAGTGAAGTCAAAGGGACCTGGGTGTCCTTGTACACCAGTCACTGAAAGCAAACATGCAGGTGCAGCAAGCAGTTAGGAAGGCAAATGGTATGTTGGCCTTCATTGCAAGAGGATTTGAGTACAGGAGTAAGGATGTCTTACTACAGTTGTACAGGGCCTTGGTGAGACCACACCTGGAGTACTGTGTGCAGTTTTGGTCTCCCTAAGAAAGGATATACTTGCCATAGAGGGAGTGCAGCGAAGGTTCACCAGACTGATTCCTGGGATGGCAGGACTGTCGTATGAGGAGAGATTGGGTCGACTGGGCCTGTATTCACTAGAGTTTAGAAGAATGAGAGGGATCTCATTCAAATGTATAAAATTCTGACAGGGCTAGACAGACTGGTTGCAGGGAGGATGTTTCCCCTGTCTGGGGACTCTAGAACGAGGGGTCACAGTCTCAGGATACGGGGTAGGACATTTAGGAGTGAGATGAGCAGAAATTTCTTCACTCAGAGGGTGATGAACCTGTGGAATTCTCTACCACAGAAGGCTGTGGAGGCCAAGTCACTGAATATATTTAAGAAGGAGATAGATAGATTTCTAGACACAAAAGGCATCAAGGGGTATGGGGAGAGAGCGGGAATATGGTATTGAGATAGAGGGTCAGCCATGATCATATTGAGTGGCGGAGCAGGCTCGAAGGGCCGAATGGCCGACTCCTGCTCCTATGTTTCTATGTTTCTGTTTCTATGATCCTAAATCATGACCTGAACTGCAAGTGTTGGAGCTTTTCTCTGTTTCAGTTTACTAGGTGGATACATGAATAATAAAACCAACATTTGTGTACTTGCAGATGAAGTGTGCAGGCATGTTAATTGTAGAAAAACTGTGATGTTTGGTTGATGATTATTGATGTAATAAAACTCACTACGCACTTGGTTTGAGTATAAAGCAAGGCTTTAATCAACTTGTTTCCAGAACATGGAGGTCTAGTTGTACTTCACTAGTTCCTGTCTTACAAAATGTCCCTGGGCAAGCTGGGCCCATGCCCGAGTATTTATACTCCTTGGACGGCGCCACCAGCTGGCCGTCCAGCGTTATTTCATGAGTCGTTTCTTCATGGTGATGAGATTTATAACATTCTTCCTGCCTAAAAGATATGGAAGTCCGACGACTTCCTCCTAACGGATTAGGCGGACCACGAATAGCCGCAGTCTTTTAGATCTTTGTTTGTGGCTGGAAGGCACGTCTCCTCGGACCGTGTCTTGGTCCCTGGGTCGCTTGGTCCGTACTGGTAGATCGACAGGGCCCGTGTCGTCTTGAATGACCCGAGGGAGACTGGGGAGATTGTGACTCCGGGTGCAGGTCCCCACAGGCGCAGAGCTGGCTTCATCTTGTTTGATAGCTGGGGATTGACCGGCGTCCTGGCTTCAGGTGGCCATCCCACGGGGAGTGCTCAGCTCCCTGAGTGGATCCAGTGGAGTAGCCGACAGATCTCTTGATGTCCCAGGTAGGGCGTCATCTTCAAAAGAGCGCAGAGTGTCGGCATCATTACCGTGGGTCCCTCTAACAGTTGGGTCCGTGGGACCAGTTGGACAGGGAGCCAGATCCTAGAGCGAAACGGTGGACTCCCGGCCATCAGGGTACCGCACGTGTGCGTACATGGGATTAACATCCATGAGTTCCACCTTGTCGACGAGGGGATCGTTTTTGGAAGATCGGACGAATCTTCGGAGCAGCACGGGGCTGGGAGCTGCCAACCATGATGGTAGGGACGTCCCATGAGTGAAGCAACGCTGGAAGCTGAAGAATCGCTCGTGAGGCGTGACATTGGTGGACGTAGAAAGAAGAGTCCTGGTGGAATGCAACAAAACAGGGAGCACAGTTTCCCACTGCTGGTTTGGTAGGTTGCGTGACCTCAGTGCAAGACGAACAGCGTTCCAAATGATAGCGTTGTATCTCTCAACCTGTCCATTACCGATGGGATGGTATGGTGTCGTTTCACTTGTGGCGATTCCCCGTTAGATAACTTTTGAGTTCACTTGACATGAAGGAGGGACCCCGATCAGAGTGGATGAAATTGGCCGTACCGCAAAGGGAAAAGACTTGATCAAGGCATTTGATCACTGTGGAAGTAAGCATATTGGGACAGGGGAAAGCAAAGGGAAAGCGTGAATATTTGTCCACCATAATAAGTAAGTAGGTGTTTCGCGTTGAGGAAGGCAATGGCCCTTTAAAGTCAATGCTGAGTCGCTGCATAGGGTGTATGAGCGAGCCATCCGATGGACGGAAGAATTGCGGTTTTAATTCCGCACAAATTCTACAGGAGGAGCATGTTCTTTTCACATCTTCCGTAGAAAATGGGAGATTTTTAGATCGCACAAAGTGCAACATACGGGTAACGACAGGATGGCATAAGTCAGTATGAAGATCCGCAAGAGTCGAAGTTGACATAGAAGAGTAGAATGCCCGCGTGAGGGTATCCAGGGCCACATTCTCTTTGCCGGGTCAATAATGTATGGTGTATCCAAATGCGGCCAATTCCATCCTCCAGAGTTGTATTTTGTTATTCTTGATCTTAGTGCATTTCCGGTTATCCAGCATAAAGGCCACAGAGCACTGATCGGTTATAAGTGTGAAATGGCGACGAGCGAGAAAATGACTCCATTTACGTACAGCTTTGATGATGGCCGTAGCCTCCTTCTCGACAGGAGGATAATGGAGCTCGCTACCCTGCAAAGTTCTGGACAGAAATGCAACAGGTCGACCACCTTGATTCAAGGTAGCAGAGATCGCCACCTCCGATGCATGGCACTCGACCACGAAAGGAAGATTTTCATCAATGGAACGAAACGTGGCTTTTTCCAGCTGTCTCGAGGAGGTTGAAAGCTGAAATAGCCGTTGCCTCCAATGGAAGTGACTTCGCGTGAAGCAGGGGCTGGATCTTGTCGGAGAAGTGGAGTATCCACTTCGCATAATAGGTGAACATGCCGAGTGCCCGACGAAGAGAGCCGAGATTCGTAGGGGGAGGGAGCTCCTGAAGTGGATGAAGTCGCTCCGGGTCCGGTTTGATGACACCGTTGCCCACCCAGTAGCCAAGGATGTTGACTGATGGTACTGATTTCACAGATTTGGACTCATTTAAGGTTAAGTTGCGACGACGGAGAACGTCAAAAAATTTCTGGAGATTGGCATCATGCTCCTTCTGGTCATGGCCAGCAATGGTGATATTATCCAGATATGGAAAAGTGTCCGTTAAGTTCTCCTGTTTGAGTAGGCTATCCATTGCCTGTTGAAAGACGGCCACCCCATTGGTGACCCCAAATGGAAGGCGACAAAACTGATAAAGCCAACCATTGGCCTCAAAGACCGTATACTTTTTGTCAGAGTCCTTTAACGGTACTTGATGATATGCGCTCTTTAAATCAAAAGTTGAAAATACCTTGTACTGGACAAGGTTATTGACCATATCATCGATGCGTGGTAGTGGGTAAGCCTCCAGGTTGGTATACTGGTTAATAGTTTGCGAGTAATCGATGCAAAGATGTTTCTTGTGTTGCTTCAGAGGATTTTTAACAACAACGACTTGAGCCCGCCAGGAAGATGAACATGGCTCAATGATACCGTCAGCTAGAAGACGAGAGATTTCTGCCTCGATAAAGGATCGATCATCTTGGCTGAAACGTCGTGATTTAGTGACTATGGGCTCACATCGGGGGGAAAGATTGGCAAACAAGGAGGGCTCATCAAGCGAAGCCGCCGAAAGCGCACAAAACGGTACTATGGAAATAGTAAGCTCCGGCTTTGACCCTCCAAACTCGAAAGTAAGTCTTTTGTGTTGTTTCTGGAAATCCTGTCCCAGGAGCACATCACTGCATAGGTTTTTGAGCACCCTGAGCCGGGTGGAGAGATAAGTGCGGCCATTGAGAATAAGGTCAACAAGACAAAAGCCAGAAGAGTTGGTGGTCAGTGTCGTCAGAGCCATTGCAATTTCCCTGTCTGAGGGGTAAATACGCAGTTTTAACTTACTGACAGCCCGCTCACTAATGAAGCTGTCAGAGCTGCATGAGTCGATTAGTGCGCTCAAAATGTGTCCATTTACCAAAACCTTCGTGGCTGCATGGGATAGACTTTGGGGAAAAACAGCTGTGATGGGAGGAGGAGCAGGTTTACCCTTGACAGCTGTAACTTTAGTAGTGGTTCTTGGGGGAGGTGCAGTTTCATAGATAGCAGCTGCAACCTTAGTAGTGGCTCTTGGGGGAGGAGCAGTTTTATAGATAGTAGCTGCAAAACTAACAGGAGCTCTCGACCGGTATACCTTAGAAAAGTGGCCTTTCTTACTAACAGAGGCTCTTGACTGGCATACCTTAGAAAAGTGACCTTGCTGCAATGATTGCAGGTTGCGTTACGAGCAGGATAAAATTTCCTATAATGGAACACCCCTCCACAGAAGAAACACTTCCTTCCAGATTGCCAAGATGCCGCTAGGGCAGGGTCGTCATCAGTGAAGGCTTCCAGGGTAGGGTTGTCATCCGTTAGGTTAGAGTCATCATCAGTGAGGGCTTCCGCCCGAGACCTATCGAAGGAGTCATAAAAGTGATAGCAGCAGCCCTATGCACGAGGTAAAAGATAGGTATCTGCATTCCTCTTTGCTAAGTCCAGGGAACATACCTGGTCATAGGCAGCCTGTAACTCGAGGGTTTTATTCTCCAACAGACGCTGGCGTATGAAGGGAGGCATAATTCCATTAATAAAGGAATCATGAATTAACTCCTCCTGGTACTGCTCAGCTGTGACAGCTTTAAGATTACAATCCTTGCTGAGCCTGCAAAGTTTCTGAAGGAATTCGTCAAGTGATTCCCCGGGTTGTTGTCGAGTTGTGGCCAGTAGATGCCGAGCAAAAATTTCGTTTGGGGCCTTAACATATAGTCGCTGTAATATTAGGATAGTGGAGTCATAGTCTACACAGTCTTCAATATAGTCAAACACATGAGGAGATACATAATTGGCAAGTATCTCTAATTTATCAGGAACATTCTCACCACATACCCTGAGGAAGTTGCTGAAGGTACGATACCAGTGTTTCCATACCTTAGCAGTTGTAGGTGAATTCGGGTCCAGGTCAAGACGGGCGGATCTGAGTAGTTTGTCCATGATGGATTGATTACTATGCCGGAGTTCCCTTCTGCAGTTGAAGTCATAGCTGGCTGTTCCTGAAATCACTCCGAGCATGGAGTCGATATCAAGTTGATTAAATTGACGTAATAAAACTCACTACGCACTTGGTTTGAGTATAAAGCAAGGCTTTAATCAACTTGTTTCAAAACAAGGAGGTCTAGTTGTACTTCACTAGTTCCTGTCTTACACAATGTCCCTGGGCAAGCAGGGCCACACCTGAGTATTTATACTCCTTGGACGGCGCCACCAGCTGGCCATCCAGTGTTATTTCATGAGTCGTTTCTTCATGATGATGAGATTTATAACAATTATTATTTGTCATATTTCACAATTAAGAGTCAATAATAAAAAAAAAATTGCAAACACCAGACAGCAGGGCGATGCAGTAAATTGGTGCCCCAGTGATCTGTGCCATGAGAAGAGGAGATATGGGCTCATACCACCTGAGGTTGCACACTTGAATCACCCATGCCAAGAAGGGTAAAGAAAGTGCGCCTTTCACAACCTCAGGATTTCCCAAAGCACTTTACAACGAATGAAATACTTTTGAAGTGTAGACACTGTTGTAATGTAGGAAAGGCGGCAGCCAACTTGCGCACAGCAAGCTCCCACAAACAGTCTCAATTGACGGGAATCACCTCCCCATGGAAAGGGAAGAGGAAGTCAGTAGGATGCATCTCATTGGGTTACTGTCTGCCGCTTCTCAGTGGCTGGATCAAGAGTGAAATTGACACAGGCAGTCTGAAGGAAAGGCATGAAATGACATGGGATTGAGATAGAAATAAGCGATTCAAGAAAGAACATGGGCCAATAAATAATAAAAATGCAAACACTAATAACTGTGCTTTGAGAGAAGATTTTTTTCCCCCCATGATACAGACAGATTAATATTTTATACTTACGACTGCATCTGAATCATAAACCTCAATAACCACAAGTGGAGGAGCCTCACTTATTTCCACTTCTTCACCATAAAGGTGGATGTTATTGAACAGGAGCATCTGGTTCCATGTTGGGGACAAAGTCTGAGAAATAATCTGTTCAGAATCAAAGAAGAAAAGAAGCATGACAGAAGGTTTCCGACCATGGTATTCTTGTTACATTCTTTGGCCCAGAAATTGGGCTACTGACCGGCACGAGTTACCGCCGCAATCCTGGAAAAAATTGGCAGCCGCCACTGTAACGCCCTTCTCTGGCGCGGGACTCGGCAGCTGCCATTTTGGTGAGGGCCTTAGTGCTACCGATAGCAGTGATGGCCCTGGAGATGCAAGTATGGAGAGCGTGATGTCAGTTGGCGTGCAACGCCAACTTAACGCTACGCTCTGCGAACTTGGACCTTAGCGCTGAGTTTAGCGCTGGGTCCTAGGCTCGCTCTGAAAAGCGAGCGTGCAGCACTTCTTAAAGAGACACACACATCTTTCAGGTAATTTGCATTTAAGCTTTTGGACTGGATTTTTTATATTTTATTGAAGTAGTGGCTTGGGGCAATACATGTTTAAAAAAATGTTTTAAGTATACAGGGAGATCTGCTGGACGCTTGCAAGGCCTCGAATGGTAAAGGAAAGCCTCTGAGAAGACAAAAATAGCTGGAAATACTCAGCAGGTCAGGCAGCATTCGTGGAGAAAGAAACAGAGTTCACATTTCAGATGTGAATGCTGCCTGGCTTGCTGAGTGTTTCCAGCACTTTATGCTTTTATTTCAGATTTACAGCATCCACTCGCTGAGGGAAGAGGAAGAAGCAGAAGAGGAGGAAGCAGATGAAAGGATGCAACCCAGACAGCCCCTTTCTGGCCGGGATATCCGGGATGGAATCATTCGCCTGTGGTACCAGTGACCACAACCCCAATTCCCCTTTCAACATTTGTCCCACACATTACCTTCCCTCTGTTACTGACCATCACAGCATCCTCTTGGCCACAATGCTGAAATAAAAGCCACTACAAAGCATAATTTCCAATCAAACTTTATACATCTATCCATCCAATATGACATCAAGAAATTAACTAATCATACTTGTGCATTCCCTTCGTGACTGTCTTGTGTGTGCCTTTGCCTATCCTGCTGATGTCATGCAGTGCTGCTGCAGCATGGCTGGTGGAAGGCTGCTGACTTTCAGTGGGGACACTGCAAATGGCCTTGCTGGTTGACCTTAAGGAGCTGGTGGCTGGGAGTGCGAATTCGAGTGACGGTGTTTCTTCTTCTTCACTCTCCTCTTCCTCTTCTTGGTCAACCACTGGCTGGGCAGGCTGCATTTCTTGGGTGTGTGAAATGAGGAAGGCACAAGTGTGGAGTTGTGGTGGGGGGAGGATGGGAAAGCAAGAGGGACATGCGAGAAGGAGGATAATGTATAAGGATACCAGCATCTTGTATCTTTTCAGCCCCGCCGCTGGCCAAGGACTCAGCCACGCCCCTGCCAAGAATGGCCAGCACCGTCTCCTCCAAGGGGGTGAGGTGAAGCTAGGAATAGGAGGTGTGCCTCATGTTTCATATAGATTGTTGGTAGGTGAGTGATTGGGTGGGAGGAATTGTGCATTGAGAAGCGTGTGAGGCTAGTGGTGCATTTGGAAGGAGATGGCTAAAAACTGCATATTTTAAAATTATTTTTAGTTTTTTCATTTTAGAAGGCAGTTCCCCTTTAAGATGCTGAGTGATCTGGCAGCAGGTGAACTGGCATGCAGTTTTCCCTATCCCTCCTTCCTTCCTTACACAGCACACCTTGAATGCCACAGCACCAAGCAGCAATCTATCTCATGGTCCAGCAAAATACAGGCAATATTTGTCCAATGGACACAACCAAATTGGAGCAACATAAACTTAAATAGGTACCCTGGAGATAAAGGCTGCCAGGATATCCCTTTCATGCTGCAAGAACAAAACCGATACCAGTCACAAAATGCCTAATCTTTCCTCAATAATTAGAATTCCCAATTTCAATTATCTGTACAATAATAACCAATAAACCACAATCAATATGGATTCAGAAGAGCAAGATCCTGCTTAACCAACCTCCTGAACATTTGAGGAAGTAAGAACCCAAGTGGACAGTGGTAAGCCCTATGACATGGAGTACCATGACTTCTCAAAGACTTTTGATAAAGTTCCACACAAAAGAATATTAATTAAACTCAAAATTGTGAAGATTCAGGGTAAGCCCTGGGAATGGATTGAAAGGGTAGGAAACAATGAGTACACATTAAAGGAGTTATGTTGGAATGGGATGGGATGGGGGGCAGAGAATACTGAGTGGGTTGCCTCAGGACTCAATGTTGGGACCACGACTGTTTCTAACTTATATAAAATGACCTGGATTCAGAAAAGCAATGCAAAATGGTTACATTTGTAGATGATACCAAAGTAGGAAGGGCAGTGGAATAAGAAAAGGCAGCACAAAAAATACAGAGCGAGTTGGACAAAATATGTAAGTGGACAGAACAATGGCAGATGAAATTTAGTGTGGACAAGTGAAAGAAATGCAGATGATATGCGTACTCCAGGGATGAATCTGAGAGACCTAGGAGCCATAGCAGACTCAATATTGAGTTATTAATATTGATAAGCAGGTCCTGGGAAAGGAACACTGCAGTGTTGACTAATATTGGAGTTCTAAAGCACAACTAAAATCATGAAAAGAACACGTTGTCAAAAATGATGTATTGATTTCATAAAAAATGTGTCTGGATAAACAGCAGTAATTAGGTTTCCCGAGGCTATACTACAGTCAATAAT
The DNA here is from genome assembly GCF_052327205.1 of Somniosus microcephalus. Classification (NCBI taxonomy): domain Eukaryota; kingdom Metazoa; phylum Chordata; class Chondrichthyes; order Squaliformes; family Somniosidae; genus Somniosus; species Somniosus microcephalus. The sequence goes on along the minus strand of NW_028225660.1, from coordinate 77,991 downwards.
TTTAATGATGCTATTGTATATTTGTGTACTGTTATCACTACTATTTATCAGAGAGCGTGCCAATACTTGCTATGCAAATCTTTGTACGAACAATGGACTGACCCATAACACTACGTTCAGGAACCAATCCAAAAGCATGTAAGGACATGGGTTGCTTAAAATGAGTTTCTGGCAAACTGAGGGAACCAGATGTACTGCATGTTATGATTAAACAGTGGAGTACATCAGAAAGCTTTATCTATGATTGCAGTGGTTACAATTCCTAACATATTATTAATGTATCATTATTTACCTTAGTGGTCTGACAATGTGAAACGAATGTCACTTTAGCAAAAGGATCTGAAAGACCACTGCTGTCAGCGGCCAGAAGACCTCTCGCCTGGTACATGTGGCATCGTAGCTGAAACTTATGGTGGTCTGTTCAATACAAGAAGTTCAAAACACAACTGTTAACAATGTAGAGACAGCGGTTAGAAACACAGCACTTTATTCGTTAATAATCACTTGTTAGCATTACTGATCATAGCTGGTTAAAGAAATGGGATCGCATCCTAAGCCTGGTAGAAAATCATTTTATGCAATCATCTCCTCTTATTTCTTTTAGTTAAAGGAGCTTGTGTCATGAGTGTTCCCAAATATAAGTCCTTTTAACTGAAGTCATCGTGGAAAGGTGCTCTTAGCACTTTTCATAAGCAGCAAATAGTTTTCTTGCAACTTTTTTTTTTAAAGAATACTCAGGTCACAATGGGAGCAAGCTCCCATGTGTTTGACATAATCTTGTCTGGTTTGCATTCCTTAATATTTGAACTGGTGACACATGCTGCATGTGTTGGAATATTTGTCTTTTGAGGATAGAGGTCACACGCTTCCAACACGAGTTTCTGATACCAGAAGTGAGCTGTTGAAGTTGTCAGAAAAAACTTTGATTAAGTTCATTAACTGGGTGGGAGAGCTGGTCCAATCAAGCAGGATGTGTTCCAGCTTGCACATACTTAAGGACCCTAGGCAGCTGTCGCTGAAAAGTCCAGCTCAGACCTGGCAGGAAAGGCTCTAACACTTCATCAAACCTCAGCAAAAGCACAACAATGTAGTTTGGTCTACCACTACCTTCATCAACTAAAATGTTGTTTATTTAGTTGCACTGACACAAGAATATATCACGGAGCACATTAAACTGTTTATTTAGGTATCCATTTGAAATATATTTTAAAATATTACAACTGCCCACATTTTCTGTCTAAAAATGTTTCCTGTGTCACGTTTTTTGTCACACTTTTATGTCAACTTTTTCCGTTTACAAATTCTTATGCCCGCATCCATGATGAAAACTACCTGTGTAAATTTGCCACGGTGTAATGACACCCTCCCACGAGTGGTGGCGGTGTAGTGCCTCAGTTTGGTGTCTCCCAGCTCCTTAGGCTGTACTGCAGAGAATGCCCCTAAGCTGCAACAAACTCTATTTCTCTGTTTCCCAAATTGCTGTAAGTTTTGCTATTTAACTATAAATAATAGCAAAACAAAATATTACATAAAAATAAGGATTGAATGCATGACTTTAAAATAGGGACTAAATTACATCTGTTTGCCCTGGGCCAACTATCTCCTATCCTCTAACCCTGCTTCACCTGAAGACTACACTTGGTCTTGACTCCCTGAAGTGGGCAGACATATGGAAGATGCAATTTAATACAGAGAAGTGTGAAGTGATGCATTTTGGTAGGAAGAATGAGAAGAGGCAATATAAGCTAAATGGTATAATTTTAAAGGATGTGCAGGAACAGAGACACCTGGGGGGTGTACGTGCACAAATCTTTGAAGGTGGCAGGACAAGTTGAGAAGGTTGTTAAAAAAGCTTACAGGGTTCTTGGCTTTATAAACAGAGGCATAGAGTACAAAAGCAAGGAAGTTACGCTGAACTTTTATAAAACACTGGCTAGGCCCCAGCTGGAGTATTGTGTTCAATTCTGGGCACCGCACTTTAGAAACAATGTCAAGGCCTTAGAGAGGATGCAGAGAAGATTTACTAGAATGGTACCAGGGATGCGGGACTTCAGTTACGTATAAAGACTAGAGAAACTAGGGTTGTTCTCCTTAGAGCAAAGAAGGTTAAGGGGAGATTTGATAGAGGTGTTCAAATTCATGAAGGATTTTGATAGAGTGAATAAGGAGAAACTATTTCCAGTGGCAGCAGGCTGAGGAGGCCCACTAGTTGAGTATATTCAAGACAGAGATCGATAGATTTTTGGATATTAAAGGAATCAAGGCGATATGGGAATAGTGCAGGAAAGTGGAATTGAGGTAGAAGATCAGCCATGATCTTATTGAATGGTGGAGCAGGCTCGAGGGGTCAAATGGCCTACTCCTGCTCCTATTTCTTATGTTCTTATGTTCAGTAATCAGAGGACACAGATTTAAGGTAATTGGCAAAAGAACCAGAGACAAGGTGAGATTTTTTTTTATGCAGTGAGTTGTTATGATCTGAAATGCACTACCTGAAAGGGTGGTGGAAGCAGATTCAAAAATAAATTTCAAAGGGAATTGGATAAATACTTGGACTATGGTGAAAGGGTAGGGGAATGGGTCTAATTGGTGCCGGCACGGGCATGATGGGATGAATGGCCTCCTTCTCTGCTGTATCATTCTATAATTCTAAGGTGATCCATTCCTCATTTCTAGCCTGCAACCTCTCGCTCTCTCTCTCACACAATCTTTCTTGTCGCTCCCTGGTATATAAATAGGGTAAAGTCCATTAAAGGGAGATGTTTTATTAGGATATTTTCATTTCCTTTAGTAGAAAGATCCAAAAGCAATCATTTTAGTGAGTCACTGACTATCAAATATGATAGAAACATCAGTGAGCAGGTGCACAGAAACATCAGTGGAGCTGGGGATAGGATTGGCACCAAGTCAGTCTTGGATAGTCCAGTTTTTGAGCAGTTGGTCTGGAAACTTCTAAAATGTAAACCGAACACAAAACTCTGAATTTTAAGGCAAAAGTCACATTTTTGCACTTGTGAAAGCTTTAGTTATTGAGGTGTTACATGAATTTTCATCACTTGAAAAGCATATCTCAGAACTCAAGCCACGATCCCAACCCACCACCCGCCCGCCTTGACTCTAACAGGCCCTGTCCAGTTTTGTACCTGGCAAAAAGGTAAAAACCATACCTGGGGCAGACCTGTATAGAAACACTGCAGAGCAAGTTGCCTAGAAGTTGGGAAGCAGGCGGCAAGCCTACAGAAAAACACTGGGGAGTGGACTTCAGTGAAACAATGGGGAGAAGACTCCACAGAAATAGAAAAACGGGAAATGTCAATAGACCACTTCTGGTCTACTAGACCACACACATTTGATGTGCAGTGCATGCAAGATACAAATACTGTATTGGGGTATATTGATGAGATGAAGCTCATCTTGGAGCCTCACTGTATGGGATTGTGGATCAGCCCACAGAGTTCAGCAGGTCCGAATTGTAGTGCTCCAGATATTCCAGACATTACACCTAAAACATTAACCTGCCTTTTCTCCCCACAGATTTTGTGTATCTCCAGTATTTTCTGTTTTTAATTCAGATTTACAGCATTTGAAGTATTTCTTTTTCCTCTTTTTATTCACACAATGGGAGATGACCACAGTGCATGGCACCAGCTTGACTGAATTCCAACTTACATGTGGTCCAGGTATTACATACCCAATTACTGCCTTGACCAGTCATAACTGAATTACACTTGGAGATAGCTGGCTGACCTGCAGAACAAAGTGCCTGGGCTGCATGCTGCAGTCCCACAGCACCAGCATCATGTCATAAATAATGGGGCTCATCCAACCTTGGAGTGCATGTCCACAGATCCCTGAAGGTAGCAGGACAGGTAGATAAGGTGGTTAAGAAAGCATACAGGATACTTTGCTGTTATTAGCTGAGGCATAGAATAGAAGAGCAAGGAGGTTATGCTTGAACTGTATAAAACACTAGTTAGGCCGCAGTTAGAGTACTGCGTGCAGTTCTGGTCACCACATTACAGGAAGGATGTGATTGTACTAGAGGGGGTGCAGAGGAGATTTACGAGGATGTTGCCTGGGCTGGGGAATTTTAGCTATGAGGAAAGGTTGGATAGGTTGGGGTTCTTTTCTTTGGAACAGAGGAGGCTGAGGGGGGACAAAATTGAGGTGTATAAAGTTATGAGGGGCCTAGACAGAGTGGATAGGAAGGACCTATTTCCCTTAGCAGAGGGGTCAATAACCAGAGGGCATAGATTTAAAGTAATTGGTCAGAGGTTTAGAGGGGATTTGAGGAGAATTTTTTTCACCCAGAGGGTGTTGGGGTTTAGAACTCACTGTCTGAAAGGGTGGTAGAGGCAGAGACCCTCATCACATTTAAAAAGTACTTGGATATGCACTTGAAGTGCCATAACCTCCAAGGTACAGACCAAGTGCTGGAAAGTGGGGTTAGACTGAATAGCTCTTTGTCAGCCGGCATGGACACAATGGGCCGAATGGCCTCCTTCTCTGCTGTAAATTTCTAGGATTCTATGAACACTTTGGTTCAACGTCACTTGCATTTGCATTTCACCAAATAAAATGAAAGCCATCAGACAGAAAGTCATTATCCTTTCAAAAGATATGCCACTTGATTAGCTGTAGTTTAAACTAGATCCCACAGCTGTATGTTCCAAGCTGCAGACAATTGAGATTGATTTTCCTTCCCCTCTCATCCACCTGGCACAAGTCAGATGGAGCGTACCTACAGTGTGCTCCACCTGTCCTGACCCCACACATATTTACCGGATCAGGTCGCTAAAATAGGCCGGAAGTGCCCCGGGCACAAGCCTGGCCCTTGTTCGGGCCTTGTGCTGGAAGCAAGCGCAGAAATCCAGTCACTGCTACAAGCGTGAGAGGGTCCTGTGGCAGCAGTAATGGCTGCCAGTTGCAGGACCTTCTGGCTCTTGTCCGAAAACAGCAGCCAGAAAACCTCCAGACTTGCACTAATCCTGCTAGCCACAGGTCTGAACCCAGGATCCTGCTTACTCTGATCTGATGGGGGATGGGTGCAAGGCCCGAGGCCTACTTCTGCCAACGCCGCCGCACCTGCACCCCACCCCCCCCCCACCTTCCCTGAATAGGCATCCTCCAGTGTTGTTAGAGGAAAATAAGAAAATGAGATGGGAGGCGCTGTGAAATGATTCACGTGTAGGAACATGGCTTCCTAACTAAAAGACTGAGTTCTACTCAGGCGATCAAACAAAACGAACTTTAATGAAACGAACAGGTTTTAACAAGAAACTGCAGGATAACATCGGATGTAGGTCTGCTCTCTTTGGAAGCTCCACGAGGACTGCCCCTGCGGTCCCGTGGCTGACGTCATCACATTTTCCCGCCAGTGGGGAATCACGTGATGAACGGCGTGACATCATCACGTTTTAACCGCGCTGTTAAAGTAACCACGCCCTGTACAGTTAAACAGCATAAATAAAGATACAGATTCGGTCAGTAGCTAACATGTTGTTAAAGGAATTATATACAAACGATCTGAGTCCTTTGGTGGCTCTGCCACACACGTATCATTTTCATGTTATTTTAATGCTTGTGCCTTTGTTGGTACAAGCACTCACCTGCACCCCCTTCCCCAAAAAGTAGTCCTGAAGTCCCCAGGCAAACCAAAGGGGGTGGAGACCTGGCATAACAGGTCTAGGCCCCTTTTTGCTCTGCTCTACACTCAGGAAATTAGCGGTCCCTGGTGCAAACCAGAGGAATTCCAGCCCTAATAGCTTCCTCTGGGGGATCACTGGCTCTAGTCCATGTTAAATATCTCGCAGCACTGCTCTAGCTACAAGTTAATATAAAAAGATAAAATATAAGAATTTCTTATGAATTGAAACAGGATGGATCGTTGATCTGTCACACCTACCTTTATAAAGAATACTGAGAGGTAGAGAAACCTGATGCCCAGTGCTGCTTGTTGGAATTTCTGGCTCAAATCCGTCGGGTAAGTTTTTCAAAAGAGTGTCCGCATGTCTGGTTGAACCCAACCATAGGTAAATATCCACTTTTGCTTGTACGGTCCATCCCATGACACGCTTCCCTGGCAGCTTAAAGGATGCACATATAAAAAACTTACATTGCAAATGATGCCAGAGTGACAGCCATTTTAATTCATTTTAATCAAAAGCGATCACAACATATTGTGAGTTATATCTAATCAGAGAACTAAATACCCTCAGGGTTGAGTGGGGGAAGTAGGTACATTGATCCATTAAAATGCTTGGGGCTTGTGTTTGAATTCAGCCCCAGACTAATGTTATGGAATTCTCTTTTTTTCTGCTGGCTTGTAGGATCTTAAATGAAATGATTTTCGGCACTTCTAGTGCAGTTCTTAGTGGGCATGAGCCTTGAGTGCAATGTTACCCATAATTTGAAACTCAGATAGACCATAAGAAAAGTCACTGGGAATTATTTTTTCTTATAGTATAGAGGAAGAGGTGCAGCGGATTGGTGCCAATGGTGTAGTCGGATGTGGGTACATGCCTGCAATTGCCCCCACAAAGCAAGTTCCCCACAATGGGTTAGTAGAAATCGGCAACTCTGTTCCCCAAAAGGCTGTGGATGCTAGACCAACTGAAACCTTAAAGGCTGAGAGCAACAGATGTTTGTTAGGTAAGAGTATCAAGGAAGAGGAACAGGATTAGGCCATTCAGCCCCTCGAGCCTGTTCCACCATTCAGTTGAATCATGGTTGATCTGCACCCCAGCTCCATTTAACCACCTTTGCCCCATATCAACAGCAGCAGCAATATAAATGCAAGTTGTTGTTGTTGTTGTTGATATGGAGCAAAGGTGGGTAAATGGAGCTGGGGTGCGGATTAACCATGATCCAATTGAATGGTCGAACAGGCTCGAGGGGCTGAATGGCCTAATCCTGTTCCTATGTTCCCAAGTCCTGCTTGGACTGCCACAGAATTTTCTGGGTGGAGGTCAGACACCTTCCAACAGTTAGGGACAAAAGGTTAGCATGCAAGCCTGGCAGCTTGCTCCTATGCGCTTCCAAGTGAAATGGCCAGTCACAAAATGGCATTGTCAGAATGCCGGTGACTTAGAAACAGGATGCCCACCTACCTACCCTGTGGAGCAGAAACCATGCACAGCACAACGGGACATAAATGGAATAAATTGAACCACGCCTTTTTCTTTTTAGAATCAATACAAGGTTTGAGATGTTTCTATAGCAAAAAAAATGTGATGAAATATTCCATTCATCACTGCCTGTGACTGTGGTCGGTTTCAGTGTCATTTCCCTTCCCCCAGTCCTCATTGTATTGTTTATTGGAATGTGCTGGAATGTGCTGTGTGTAGGGCTCCGCCCATACCTGGCCCCTTTTGTAAGCTAGCTCAGTCTGGCCTCAGTCTCCAGAAGGAAGATACCCCTCTCTCTTACGTGTTACTTTCTAAGTTAATAAAAGCCTTGTTTTGTTTCGCTAACATCGAGTCTCGGAATTATTGAGGCACATCAATTTTATTAACTTATTTTTCAACACTATGGATCAACTCCTGAAACCCGAACGTTTGGATTTGGATCAACATGCTCCGGACGCATCAGCACACTTCGGACACTGGTTTGAGTGTATGGAATTCTTCCTGGACAATTCCGCAGCCGTCAAAGACGCTACGGACGCTGCGAGGATGAGACTCGGAATTCTGCGGAATTGGGTAAGCCACCGGGTTTACCCCCTCATCCAAGACGCCGATACGTACCTGGCCGCCTGCGACATCTTAAAGGTGCATTACCAGCAGCCTACGAATGAGGTGTATGCTAGGCATCTGCTCGCTACTCGCGCACAGCGACCTGGGGAATCGGTGGAGGAGTTCCTAAGCACCCTGAAAATGCTTGGCAAAGACTGCAAGTGCCGAGATGTAAAAGCCGCAGTGTACACTGACGAACTTGTTCGCGATGCCTTTATCACAGGCCTCAGCTCCACTTACATCCGGCAAAGACTGCTGGAAAAAACGGGGTTGGACCTGAAACAGGCTGCGGACACCGCGCGATCCCTGGATGTGGCCCAGAGAAACTCGGACGCCTACTCTTCGGCCCGCGCCGCCCACGCCGCCACGTGTGCACCAAGGGCGCCGCCATCTTGGAAGGCATCTTCCCCGCCCGGCAGCCCGACACCGGCGGGGCCCCGCTCTCCCCCCAGAACTCCTACGACAGCCGCGACGCGTCAGGGATCCAACTGCTACTTCTGCGGGCAGCCAAAACACACCAGAAACCTGTGCCCGGCGAAAGGCACCACCTGCTTTAAGTGCGGTAAGAAGGGGCACTTCGGGAAGGTGTGCAGAGGGAACCCCGCCGGAAAACCAACCGCCGGAAAACCCGCCACCGCCACGTGTGCGCCGTGGGAGCGGCCATCTTGGACGCCATCTTGCCCGACCTCGTGGGGTCCGCCATCTTACGAGCAGACAGCGTGGACGCCATCTTGTATCGATCAGGGCCCTACAGTGGCATCGGTCACAGTGGACCAGACAAGGCCGCACCCGCTATCCAAATCAATGGTGGACATCGAGGTAAACGGGTGCCGGGTTAAATGTTTAATTGACAGTGGAAGCACGGAGAGTTTTATCCACCCTGAACTGGCACAACAACTCTCCCTAAAGGTGGTCCCTACTCAGGGTACCATCTCTATGGCTGATAAAACCCAGACATCGACCATTCTGGGTTACTGCACGGTACAATTGGGCGTTAACGGGACTGTATACGATAAGTTTAAAGTACTAATCATGAAGAACCTATGTGCGAGCGTGATCTTGGGCCTGGATTTCCAGTGCAACCACCAAAGCATCACGCTCAAGTACGGTGGGTCCCAGCCGCCCCTCACAGTGTGCGGTCTGGCTACCCTGAAGGTAAAGCCGCCTTCGCTATTCGCGAACCTTACCCCTAACTGCCGGCCAATAGCGACCAAAAGCAGGAGGTACAGCTGGGAGGACAGGCGGTTTATCGCGACCGAGGTAGGCAGGCTCCTGAAAGAGCGCATTATTGAACGCAGCAACAGCCCGTGGCGCGCCCAAGTGGTAGTGGTAAGGGGTAGTGAGAAGAAACGGATGGTGATCGACTATAGTCAAACGATCAACAGGTACACCCAACTAGACGCCTACCCGCTACCCCGCATATCAGAAATGGTGAACCAAATCGCCCAATACCGGGTGTTCTCCACCATCGACCTCAAGTCAGCGTACCACCAGCTCCCTATCAGACCAGAGGACCGCCCGTACACCGCCTTCGAGGCGAACGGACGCCTCTACCAATTCCTCAGAGTCCCCTTTGGGGTGACGAATGGGGTCTCGGTCTTTCAGAGGGAGATGGACCGCATGGTCGATGACCACCACTTGCAGGCAACCTTCCCCTACCTCGACAACGTCACCATCTGCGGCCACAATCAGCAGGATCACGACTCGAACCTCGAGAGGTTCCTGGAAACCGCACAAAAACTCAACCTCACCTACAACGAGGACAAGTGCGTTTTCAACACCACGCGCCTCTGCATACTAGGCAGCGTGGTGGAGAATGGGGAAATCGGACCAGACCCCGACCGATTGCGCCCCCTATGGGAGCTGCCCCTGCCCAACACTCCCAAAGCCCTGAAAAGGTGCCTGGGGTTATTTTCTTATTATTCCCAATGGGTCCCCAACTACTCCGACAAAGCCCGCCCCCTCTTGAAAGCATCCTCTTTTCCGCTCTCTGCTGAGGCCCACGCCGCCTTCAAAAGCATTAAGCAGGATATTGAGCGGGCCACGCTACAGGCAGTGGACGAGAACACTCCATTTCAAGTGGAAAGTGATGCGTCTGACTTCGCCTTGGCGGCCACCCTCAACCAGGCGGGGCGGCCCGTAGCTTTCTTCTCGAGGACCCTCCAAGGGCCCGAGATCAGACACTCCTCCATGGAAAAGGAGGCCCAAGCCATCGGGGAGGCAGTGCGCCACTGGCGCCACTACCTAGCCGGCAAACGCTTCACCCTACTTACCGACCAGCGGTCGGTAGCGTTTATGTTCAATAATAAACAGAGGGGGAAGATTAAAAATGATAAGATTCTTAGGTGGCGGATCGAGCTCTCCACCTTCGAGTACGACATCATTTACCGGCCAGGGGCCCTTAACGAATCCCCTGACGCCCTCTCACGAGGGATGTGTGCCAGCGCCACCGGGGATCGGCTACAGACCCTCCACAACGACCTCTGCCACCCAGGGGTCACGCGGCTGTTCCACTTCATAAAGTCCCGTAACTTACCCTACTCGATTGAGGAAGTTCGGTCTCTGACCAGGAACTGCCGCACTTGCGCTGAGTGCAAGCCTCGGTTCTACCGCCCAGATAGAGCCCACTTAATCAAAGCTACACGGCCCTTTGAGCGGCTCAGCTTAGATTTCAAGGGCCCCCTCCCGTCCGTCGACCGCAATGTTTACTTCCTGTACATTGTGGACGAATACTCCCGGTTCCCATTCGCCTTCCCCTGCCCAGACATGACCAGCACCACGGTCATTAAATGCCTCAACAGCCTGTTCTGCCTGTTTGGTATGCCGAGCTACATCCATACGGATAGGGGGGCGTCCTTCATGAGTGAAGAGCTACGCCAGTACATGCTGTCCAAGGGGATCGCCACGAGCCGTACCACCAGCTACAACCCCCGGGGTAACGGCCAAGTGGAGCGAGAGAACGGGACAGTATGGAAAGCAGTCACTCTAGCTCTAAGGACCAAGGGCCTCCCTATCTCCCGCTGGCAGGAAGCCCTCTCGGATGTGCTCCATTCGATATGGTCGCTATTGTGTACGGCCACTAATGCCACGCCTCATGAACGAATGTTTGTCTTTCCCCGGAAATCCACCTCAGGCGTATCCATGCCGTCATGGCTCTCCACCCCAGGTCCGGTACTCGTGCCAAGGCATGTGAGGGGCCACAAGACGGACCCTCTCGTGGAGCCAGAACACCTACTCCACGCCAACCCCCAATACGCATATGTCCGGCACGCCAACGGAAGGGAGGACACCGTGTCCATAAAAGACGTCGCCCCAGCCGGCATCGACAACAACCACGGCAATAGCAGCAACAACGATCACAGCAACTCTTACCCACCCACTACTCTTTCATCACCCCCGGAAGAACATCGACCAACGGCACCCCCACCAACTACCCCTTCAACAACCCTGGCGGCACCCCCGGCAGAGACCCAGGAGGCTACCGGGGACACCCAGCCGACACCCGCGGCACCACAACAGCCACGTCGGTCGCAGAGGACTATCAAACCCCCGAACAGATTAATCTATAGAAGGGGTGAATGTGATGAAATATTCCATTCATCACTGCCTGTGACTGTGGTCGGTTTCAGTGTCATTTCCCTTCCCCCAGTCCTCATTGTATTGTTTATTGGAATGTGCTGGAATGTGCTGTGTGTAGGGCTCCGCCCATACCTGGCCCCTTTTGTAAGCTAGCTCAGTCTGGCCTCAGTCTCCAGAAGGAAGATACCCCTCTCTCTTACATGTTACTTTCTAAGTTAATAAAAGCCTTGTTTTGTTTCGCTAACATTGAGTCTCGGAATTATTGAGGCACATCAAAAATGTTTTACTTTAAGAAATAGTGACTTAATCTTCCCACAATCCTTTCCTTTCTCGTCCTCTTTCTCAGAATACAGGATGTCTTTAGCTGGAATCCGTACATACGCAATTCTCTTGTTGCTGCTGAGCATCCAAATGAACACATCTGGAATAGTATGTTGCGGCTGAAATATAAAAATAATGTAAATCAATAGTGTGATTTTTAAACTTCTCTGCTTTGCATTTAGTCATGTTCTGTTATGCTGCAAACTTATTTTAACAAACAGAAACATCACAATTTGTGGTTGTGTCCTTTGATATATTTTTAGCTTCAAGTGTTGTTTTTCATTGCCTTTGGGCTATACACCTTGGAGTCTGGGTGAAAGGCTGTATGGGTTGCTATGGCTACTTCGATGGCCTTCACCAACACCAGTATGTTGTCGGCAATTAGGGAGTGCTTAAGTCGATCTACAAACCAGGATAATTCCTTGATTAATGATGCAACTCAACACAGCACAGTTCCATGTCTGATGATCTAAGATTTATAACTCACTGATGAGAGGCAGTCCTGGATCTCCTAGGGCATAGCATAATAATAAGTTGCACCACTGGTCCAATCAACAATGTGATATTTTGATTTTGATTCAAAAATGTATCATAATTTATTGATAATCAGATCATCACAATTACAAATATCTTATCTTTCCTGGAAAATTTGGAAATTGGGCAAATGAGATGCAATTAGCCTCAGCAGAATTCATCAATTAAAAATGTTTTTATATATTTATTCCAAAGCGAAAGAAGAAGGAACTTGTATTTATTTAGTGTTATAAATCATGAACGGTATTGATAGAGTAAATAGGGGGAAACTGTTTCCAGTGGCAGAAGGGTTGGTAACCAGAGGACAGAGATTTAAGTTAATTGGGAAAAGAACCAGAGGTGACATGAGGGGAAAACATTTACGCAGCGAGTTGCTGTGATTTTGAATGCGTTGCCTGAAACGGCGATGGAAGCAGGTTCAATAATAACTTCCAAAAGGGAATTGAATAAATACCTGAAGGGGGTAATTGGCAGGGCTATGGGGAAAGAGCAGGGGAGTGGGACTAATTGGATAGCTCCTTCAAAGAGGCACGATGGTCCAAATGGCCTCCTTCTGTGCTGTATCATTCTATGATTCTACTGAGTCCTCAGGATATCCCAAAGCACATCATAGCCATTACATTTTATTTTTAAGTGTAACCATTGTTTTGGAGGTAAAACTGGCAACCAATTAGTGCACAGCAAGGTCTGATTACAACAAATGACATGATTGACCAGTGTGGTAAACCACTTTTATCGTTCACTATCGTTACACTATGGTTATCACTGTTTATATCGTTACACTATGGTTATCACTGTTTACACTGTTGTATCACTACACAAGGTCACCTCTTGTCACGCTGTTATACCTGGGCTGACCACAGCTGACTCTGCCCATGACTCCGCCTGCTTGCCCAGGTATAAAGGTGGTCGACTGGCTGGTATTCCTCCTTGTTGGACCCGATCACCCACGAGGGTGGGCTCTGTTATTTAGCCAATAAAAACCTATAGTTACTATCTTAACTCGTCGCTTTTCATTGGATGAGTTGATAGGTATATCAATTTTATTGGCTAAATTTTGAAATGAGTGGATCGGAGCAGCCAAACGACCAGCCAAACGGCCAGCTACAACAGCCACAGCAGCCGGCCTGGCTGCGAGCCCTCCGACCGCCGTACCTGGATCTAAACCCACAGGCAGCGAACTCAGCCCTCGACTTCAAACACTGGCTGAGCTGTTTCGAATCCTACCTGGGAGAATCCGGCGTGCCTCCGGGATCCAAACTAAGAGTTCTGACCGCCCAAGTGAGCCCTAAAGTATTTGCAATCATCCAGGACCTTACTACATACGAGGACGCCCTCAACCTGCTGAAAGAGCAGTACCGGAGCCCGGTAAACTCTATGTATGCCAGACATCTCCTAAGATCCCGCTCGCAACAGCCAGGAGAGTCTGTAGATGAATTTTTACGGGCGCTACAAACACTCGGCAGGGACTGTGATTTTAAAGCTGTAACGGCTGCAGAAAATACTGAAGGGAATATCCGCGATGCCTTCGTGAAAGGCCTTCGGTCCGACTACTCACGGCAAAGACTGCTCGAATCAAAGGACCTCGACCTGAATACAACTGCAGCCCTCGCTCGCTCTCTGGAAGTGGCCCATCGGGACCTCGAGACGTATTCCAGGTACTGTGCTGCGCAACCCTGGGACTCCGGCCCGACCCCGGCCGCAATACCCCTCGCACCGCCGCCTCTGGGACCTACCTCAGCGTCGGCGTCCCAGAACCGATCGGGACCGCCACCCCCGGTACCGGTTGCAACATCGGAGCCCCGCGATCGGGCCGCCGGCTGCTTCTTCTGTGGCCAGGCGAAACACCCGAGGACGCGCTGCCCTGCAAGAAACGCGACTTGCTCCGATTGCCACAAGAAAGGCCACTTCGCTAAGGCCTGCAGGGGGAGAGCCACAGACACCAGCAGTGCCTCATGCGAGTTGTGGGGGCGGCCATCTTTCATCAAGGCCACAGATGCCAGTATCCCCTCGTGTGAGTCGTGGGGGGCGGCCATCTTTGATCAAGGCCACCGAGACCAGCAGTGCCTCATGTGAGTTGTGGGGGCGGCCATCTTCTCCGCCATTTTATTCAACCTCGTGGGCGCCGCCATTTTGTCCACCACACTCGACCGCCACCTTGCCTCCAGACCCGACCACCGCCTCACCCGCAGACTACAGCAGCTCGCTCAGCCATACACTAGCCTCCGTCACACTGGACCAAGCTCGCCCACATCACCTGTCCAAGTCCATGATGGACATCAAAGTAAACGGCCACGCCACGACCTGCCTGTTCGACAGCGGAAGCACGGAGAGTTTCATCCATCCAGACACGGTGAGCCACTACTCCCTCACTGTCCGGCCAACGCGCAACCGGATCTCGATGGCGTCGAGGTCCCATTCTACAGACATCGGCGGCTACTGTGTTGTGACCCTGTCGGTTAGGGGCACGGAGTATAAAAATTTTAAACTCCTCGTCCTGCCCCAGCTCTGCGCTGCCGTCCTACTAGGGCTGGACTTCCAATCCCACCTTCAAAGTGTCAATTTGGCATACGGTGGACCCCTCCCCCCACTCACAGTCGACAACCAGCAGCCTTTAAACCGCCCACCGCATACCACCTGCGGCCTATCCACCCTCAAGGTCCCGCCCCCTTCCCTGTTCGCTAACCTCACCCGCGACTGTAAACCCGTCGCCACCAAGAGCAGGCGGTACAGCGCCGGGGACAGAGCTTTTATTAGCTCTGAGGTGCAGCGTCTCCTGAAGGAGGGCATCATCGAGAGGAGCAACAGCCCCTGGCGTGCCCAGGTCGTAGTCGTTAAGACCGGCAATAAAAACCGCCTGGTCATCGACTACAGCCAAACCATAAACCGGTACACCCAGCTGGACGCATACCCCCTTCCCCGCATATCTGATATGGTCAATCAGATTGCACAGTACCGGGTATTCTCCACCATCGACCTTAAGTCGGCCTATCACCAACTCCCTATCCGCCCTGAGGACCGCCAGTATACCGCCTTCGAGGCGAATGGCCGCCTCTACCACTTCCTTAGGGTTCCCTTCGGCGTCACCAACGGGGTTTCGGTCTTCCAAAGGGAGATGGACCGGATGGTTGACCAGAACGGGCTGCAGGCCACGTTCCCTTATCTAGATAACGTCACCATCTGCGGCCGCGACCGGCAGGACCACGATGTTAATCTGGAGAAATTCCTCCGTACGGCCGAACGGCTGAACCTCACTTACAATAAGGAGAAATGTGTGTTTAACACCTCGCGTCTCGCCATCCTCGGCTGCGTAGTAGAGAACGGGGTCATCGGCCCCGACCCCGAAAGAATGCGCCCCCTCATGGAGCTACCCCTCCCCCACTGTCCAAAGGCGCTGAAGAGAACCCTGGGGCTCTTCGCCTACTATGCCCAATGGGTGCCGAATTATGCGGACAAAGCCAGACCCCTCATGAAGTCCACCTCCTTCCCCCTGACGGCAGAAGCGTGCGCAGCCTTCTCCCTCATAAAGGGAGACATTGCTAAGGCCGCAATGCACGCGGTGGATGAGTCTATCCCTTTCCAAGTGGAGAGCGATGCATCCGACTTCGCCCTAGCAGCAACCCTTAACCAGGCAGGGAGACCTGTGGCCTTCTTCTCAAGGACCCTACAGGGCCCTGAGATCCGACACTCGTCGGTCGAGAAGGAGGCCCAGGCGATCGTGGAGGCAGTACGATGCTGGAGGCATTACCTGGCAGGCAAACGATTTACCCTCCTCACCGACCAGCGTTCAGTCGCTTTTATGTTTAATAACAAGCTGAGGGGCAAAATCAAGAACGACAAGATCTTGAGGTGGAGAATCGAGCTCTCCACCTATGATTATGATATCTTGTACCGACCTGGTAAACTGAACGAACCCCCAGATGCTCTATCACGAAGTACATGCGCCAACGCGCAAATTGATAGACTGCAGACCCTCCACAACGACCTCTGCCACCCCGGGGTCACCAGACTTTACCACTTCATTAAGACCCGCAACCTGCCCTACTCCATCGAGGAGGTCAGGACCATGACCAGGAACTGCCAAACCTGTGCCGAATGCAAACCGCATTTCTTTAGGCCGGACAGAGCAAGCCTGATCAAGGCCACCCGCCCCTTCGAGCGCTTGAGCATCGATTTTAAGGGGCCCCTCCCGTCCTCTGACCGTAATGTGTACTTCCTCAACATCATTGATGAGTACTCCCGTTTCCCCTTTGCCTTCCCCTGCCCAGACATGACCAGTACCACGGTCATCAAATGCCTGAACGACCTCTTCGCCTTGTTTGGGTTCCCGAACTATATACATAGCGACCGGGGCTCATCCTTCATGAGCGAGGAACTTCGCCAATTCCTACTAGCGAGAGGCATTGCTGCAAGCAGGACCACCAGCTACAACCCCCGAGGGAACGGCCAGGTGGAAAGAGAGAACGCGACTGTCTGGAAGGCCGTTCTCTTAGCCTTAAAGTCTAAGGGCCTGCCAACCTCTCGCTGGCAGGAAGTCCTCCCGGCAGCGCTGCATTCCATCCGGTCACTGCTTTGCACGGCCATTAACGCCACCCCCCATGAGCGAATGTTTGTTTTCCCCAGGAAGTCGACTACTGGAACCTCGCTACCAACATGGCTGACTTCTCCGGGGCCCGTCTTGCTGCGAAAGCACGTGAGGGCCCATAAAACGGACCCCCTGGTCGAGAGGGTGGACCTCCTGCACGCCAACCCCCAGTACGCCTATGTGGCATACCCAGACGGGCGGGAGGACACAGTCTCCTTACGAGACCTTGCACCCTCGGGCACCCCTGAGACACCACCGTTACCCCCCACCACCCCCCCAAATCCACCCCAGGTAGACGGCATGCCGGAACCCCACGAGCCTTCGCCGACCACGCAGACACCAGCATTAACATCGGATACTGCATCACCGCCGCCGCTGCTGCGCCGATCAGAGAGACTTACGAGGCCTCCGGACAGAGTGACATACCCGAACTGGTAGCACACTTCACCCTGCCGGACTCAAATCTAAACAAGGGGTGAATGTGGTAAACCACTTTTATCGTTCACTATCGTTACACTATGGTTATCACTGTTTATATCGTTACACTATGGTTATCACTGTTTACAATACAATACAAATCGCTTTATTGGCATGATAAGGTACATCTTATGTTGCCAAAGCATCAAAATACATTTATGGTTGAACACATAAACGCGGTTCCATTCATACAGTGTATAAACAGGTATTTTTACACTGTTGTATCACTACACAAGGTCACCTCTTGTCATGCTGTTATACCTGGGCTGACCACAGCTGACTCCGCCCATGACTCCGCCTGCTTGTCCAGGTATAAAGGTGGTCGACTGGCTGGTATTCCTCCTTGTTGGACCCGATCACCCACGAGGGTGGGCTCTGTTATTTAGCCAATAAAAACCTATAGTTACTATCTTAACTCGTCGCTTTTCATTGGATGAATTGATAGGTATATCAACCAGTTAGTCTGTTTTTTATGGTGATGGTTGAAGGAGATGTGTTGGCCAGGACACGAGGAGAACTCTTGCTCTTCTTCGATTAGTCCCTTGGAATCTATTACGTCCAGTTGAAGTACCAGAACAAGGCGACATGACCTTGGTTTAACATCTCATCTGAAAAACAGTACTTCCAACAGTGCAGCACTCCCTCAGTACTGCACTGAAGTGACAACCTAAATAAAGTCCTGTAAAGGACCTTGATCCCACAACTTTCTGACCCAGAGGTGAGAGTGCTAAGTACAACACAATTACACTCTTTCCTGAATCACCCTTTATTTTATAGCTACAATGCTACATAAGGGGATTATCTGGGTTTACCCATCATTGTGTTATATTTTGTTTGGGTTGGAAATGTTAAACAGTTAAATAAATGTCCATGTTCTGTAACTTGAATTACTGGAGTCCCTTACATTTGTCACGTGGACATCCGTGACCATAACACTATATTTGAGTACTAATTCATCAGTCTAGGGCTCTCCAACCTATCGAATTCAATACCTGAAAAACTTCAGTGTAAAAATAACTTCAGTATGCGTTGTTAAAACAAATCACAGATACTAGGGAGAGTAGCAACTGTTCTCTTGGATAAATACTTGATGGGAAACAAAATGACAGCGCTATGGGGAAAGAGCAGGGGAGTGGGACTAATTGGATAGCTCTTTCAAAGAACCAGCACCAGCACAATGGGCCGAATGACCTCCTTCTGTGCTGTATCATTCCATGATTCATTCAATCTTGGGCTTCTGCTGACATTCATAAACAACTAATGTGTCATTGTCGTGGTTTGTTTTATCACTAAAGCCCTTTGACTGAACTCCAGGCTTACAACTCACTCCAAAGCATTGCAGGAAGGATGTGATTGCACTAGAGGAGGTACAGAGAAGATTTACGAGGATGTTGCCAGGACTGGAGAATTTTAGCTATGAGGAAAGATTGGAGAGGCTGGGGTTGTTTTCTTTGAAACAGAGGAGGCTGAGGGGAGATTTGATTGAGGTGTATAAAAGTATGAGGGGCTTGGATAGAGTGGATAGGAAGGACCTATTTCCCTGAACACAGAGGTCAATAACCAGGGGGCACAGATTTAAAGTAATTGGTAGAAGGATTAGAGGGGAGTTGAGGAGAACTTTTTTCACCCAGAGGGTGGTGGGGGTCTGGACTCACTGCCTGAGTGGGTGGTAGAAGCAGAAACCCTCATCACATTTAAAAAGTACTTGGATATGCACTTGAAGTGCCGTAACCTACAGGGCAACGGACCAAGAGTGGGAAAGTGGGATTAGGCTGGATAGACCTTGTTCGGCCGGCACAGACAGGGTGGGCCGAATGGCTTCCTTCTGTGCTGTAAATTTCTATGATTTTCTATGATTCATTTGGTGTTCTATGTCATGGCCTTCTTGACCCGCATTCAAGTGATAAATTGAGGATTGTTCCTTCAGGGGTTAGGGAAAAACAAACAATATGAATATTAAAACAGATCAGTTTGTTGCCATGTCATTAGGTTTAACACTCAGGTTGAAAAACTAATGCTGGATTGTAATGAAATACTTCTTTACTATATTATACCTCATCAACAAGGAATCGCAGCTTTTGGATGCAGCTCTGAATTGCACGCAACCGCTCACTCACTGACATTTTCTTCTTTCCCTGAACCGTTAGACTGGCTTCGTTGGACATTAGTTCCTAGAATACAGAAAATGACCGAGATGATAACAGTGGAAAATGTACCTGACAGTTTGTCAAACAGCATTTTTATTTGGTTTTCCAGTTTATTGTTAACAGGCTACGGTGAAACATGAAATTGTACATGCACACGTACACGCACACGCACACGTACATGCACACGCGCACACCAGCAATCTGGAGAGGGGACCCTTTTTTTCTCTCTTCCATAGTCCAACAGCACTGCCCTGGCTTAAATCAGATAAGACGGATTGAATGAACCTGGGATCCAATGCAGATTGATGGGATGAAAGTCTCCTCTTTCTGCTGGTTATAACGTTCCAGCATAGAATAACTTGAACAGTCTCATCCCAACTCTTTGTGGGCATCAGCCCATAGGAGCAAAGAGCCCATCTGTTGGCACAAATTGGCGCTCTCTTTCAAACAGACCAAAAGGATGGCTAGTGTGGGAAATGGAAAATTTAGCTTGGTTTGGCAGCAGGTGCTTTTTTGAGGTTAGCAGTCTGTTGGGACAGAGTAAAGGATGTTTCAAGCTGCATCTGAGTGTACCTGAGGTTGATACTGAGTGACAAACCTGAAAAAATGATCCACTCCCCAGTAATGACATTATCATTTTACTCAGTACAAAATCTAGCCTTTCCCTCAAAAAAAGAAATAGCTACAAGAAAGACTGAACACCCTGGAAAGAATCCCATTTGACTGGTCTTGATTGGAGTTAAATGCCAAGGGACATAGGCAGATAGAGAAATAGCCAGACAGAGAATCTCACAGTTTCCATTAAATTTCTGCATTTTATTCTTTGTTATCCAGGGATGCAGCTGTTATTTAAAAACTTGTGCAGACAAAGAGGTTTTGACAAATATTCACCACAGATAACATGTTGAGAGGTGTCAAATCTAGTCTGATGTCTTATTTGTGAGATTTTTTGGGGGTTCCTCAATTGGACTTCCAATGTGAAAATGACAAAATGTTTTGACTGGTGGATTTCTTTAGCCCTACTTTGGTTATATAAAAAAATTACTATCACCTGGAAATTACTGTAAGCAATGCTATCATTTGAATGCTTAATGTGCTTGTACCAAATTCCTCCCTCTACTATTGTAGCAGAGACATTAAACCCATTTATTTTAAATGCTTGATCACAGTAATTTCCAGGCTCATGTTGTGACAACCATGGAGCACTATTGTTAATGTTTGATTCAATCCTGAAACCATCGCCTTTAGAGATTGCCCTCCCCTTATTTTAAACTTGCCTTTACAAGATTATGTTTATGAGCTTCTGTGTACAAAAAAGGGCCTGCCAAAATACCAAAAGCAATCAAAAGGAGCAACTTAAACGCTCCAGATCAGTAACTTGTTTTCTTGTTCGAGACCAACAATATAAAAAGAAATGTATTATATATTTAATTTAAGCGTATCTACATTGGTGAGTCAGGCTACATGATACTTTGGAACCTACTGTACATGTCCTTCACTTTTTATTGGTCAGGCATTTGGACTTTCTTCCTTTGGAGGCGATTTTAACTTGGCCTAGTCAGTGATATCGCGGATGGAACAGCCTCAAAATGGGGTCGGTAGACTTACCGCCCCAATCCCGGCGACACTTTGGCTATCACCATTTGTGAAAGGGCCTACTGCCGAGTGGCTGAAGCTCCTGCCTGTTTCCGGCAGTAGGCCCCTTTCAATAGGCAAGTCGGGCGGGGTCCTGTGACATACAAGTAGGGTCGCCAACCCTCCAGGATTGTCTTGGAGTCACCAGGAATTAAAGATTCATCTCCTGGACTCTACTGCGAGCAACCCTGGAGAAACATCATAGGGGCGTTAAAAGAATTATATGTTTTTTAAATTTTCTTTGAACATTTCCATTTATTAGTTATAAAAATCTCCCGTCTCCTCCACCCTCACCTCCAACAACAAGTGCAAGGAGTTCATGGACTTCTTTGTCTCTAAGACTGAGACCATCCAATCAGCTGTTATTGCCACTTCCCTCCCTTCCCCTAGCCCACCGGACTAAGCTTCCTCTAAGGATCCCCTGCCCTAGCCCTGAATTTGCATCTTTCTCCAGTTTCTCTCCGATCTCCCCTCATGACCTCTCCGTGCTCATCTTGTCCATGAGACCCAGTTCCCGCTCCCTCAACCCTATTCCCACTAAACTGCTGACCACCCAACTTCCTTTTCTGGCTCCCATGTTAGCTGACAGTGTTAACAGTTTTCTCTCCTCAGGTACTGTCCCCTCTCCTTCAAATCTGCCGCCCCACCTCCAAACTCCCTTTCCTCTCCAAAGTCCTTGAACGTGTTGTCGCCTCCCAAATCCGTGCCCATCTTTCTGGGAACTCCATTGTAGGGGGTTTTGCTACTTGCTTTGGCCAGTCGGTTATGTCTCCGGCTGCCTTATCTCTAAGCGGTTCGGATCGCTCACCCCTTAGTTCTGATCCCCGGACTTATTGGCAGATAGCGATATAGACAAACGAGCAGACCAGTGGTTTGGTACAAAGAAAACCAAAATTTATTAACAGAGAAAATAAGATAACAATACTATACAAAAGGATGATATGAATGCAGTACACTTACACTTAACAGGGGAGGAGAAACGGCACATCGAGGGAAAATGGCTAAAATGACAATTCAGCAATCCCCTTAACTCCCACCCTCTACACCTAGCTAGATTATCTTGCGATAGGTCTGAAGTATAATGCTCACCGGTCTGAGATGTTGAAAGAAAAGCCTTGCCCCTTTGCCCTGTTGCCTGCCGATGTCACGTGGTCCCGCTGTTGCATAGACTTCACTGTCCAGTAAGACATACCCCAGTAATTAAAAGGTCTCTGACAGGGTATCCTACCTCTCTGGACGGGCTCTCCTTCGATGGTCTTCTTCCTTGGTTGATGGTGAGGCAGGGCGCAGGAGGCGAGGCGAGAGAGAGCGAATGGCTTCTCGAGAGGCTAGTTATAACCCCCTCGGTAGCCCTTATCTCTACGCTCAATCAGCTCATTCTTTTGTCTGATTTGAGCGGGCTGGAATTAAACAAACGGTATCGATCTTGGCCCATCGACTTGGATGGCCGGTAATTGGTTCCTGCCGGTTCTGCAACTGCTCTCCTTTGTCCAACAGGTTCTTTGATGGGGGCCAGCCCAGTCCAAGAAACAGGTCCTACTGTTGGACGGAGTTGTAGCAGCACAGGCTGCCAAGCTTAAGAAATCGGCCCTAGAAATCCAGCACAAGGAGATAGAGATACAGGATAAGGCTTTAGCAGAGGAGAAATTGATAGTGGCGCTTCAGGCACTAAACCAAGAAAGAGTGCAGACGGCAAAAGAACACCAGGCAAAAATAGAGCGCCTGGAGAGCCGGGTCGCTGAAGTTAAGAATAATACAAGAGCAAAAATAGAGCGCCTGGAGAGCCGGGTCGCTGAAGTTAAGAATAATACAAGAGCAAAAATAGAGCGCCTGGAATGCCAGACCGCCGAAATCAAAGGTAGCGCAAGGTACAAGGTGGAGTGTTTGGAGTTCCAGGTCAGAGAGGCAAGAGGTAGTGAGATAAGGTTACAGGACACAATTGCCCGCCTAACCCAAGAGATAAGGGAACAGGAGGAGAAGGTTAAAGAAGTAAAGGCAGCATATAGGCTGGCTTGCGACCGAGGCTTTGAGGAAGCAGATCATGGCCCCTGTAGGGAAGAGATAGAAACCTTGAGTATGGCTTTAGCGAGGGCTAAGGGGATGATATGCCTTATCAGCCCAAAGGCAGGCCAGTCGGACTTTACCGGCAACCCAAGCAGAACGGTCCCACAGGCAGCGCAAAGAGATGAGCCAGCAAGGGAACCAGAGGTTTCACGGCCACCACCCATAGCTCCGAGCTTTCAGGAGGTCTGGCAGCATAGGGGGGTGGAAGATGAAGTGGTAGGGGAGGTACAGCAGCCCCCGCTAGATAGGCCGGGACCGGGACCGGTGTACCCCCTCCGACAACGGAAGTACGGCCCGCCCGGCGAGGACGACGAACAAGGAGCCATCCAAAACCAGTTTGTGGTACCGCATGGCACCCAGCAACTCAGGGCCATGGTTAGTCACATCCCCAAGCTCTCCGAAAAGGGAGACCCCTCACTGCATTTTAGAGAGATAGAACAGGCAGCTTGCGTTAATGACTGCGATGATGCAGAGCAAGCCAAAATGCTGCTGTTTTCTCTGGAGGGTAAACTCCTCCAGACCCTATCAGATGAATGTAAGAAGGGGCAGAAGGGATACGATGACTTAAGAGATGAGATATTGGAGGCCATGGGTATGAATGACGGCAGCCCGTTCGCCCGTGTAGAAAGAACAGTACAGCACAGCTCCCAGGGGAGTCCCCGCAGGCGTTCGCAGACAGGCTGTGGCCAGTCTACCGGAGGGCGTGCCCGGGAACGCCGGCACGAACGTTGATGGACCAAGACCAATAGGCCCACTGGCTCCGTTGTCTAATGACAAACTGCCTGCCCCAAATCCGAGCCCAGGCTGCGGCCTGGTTTGACCCCCGTAGCCCCCAGACCACTGAGGAAATGGTGATCCGCCAGCTCACGATAGCATTTAAAAATATAAGGGGTATCGAGACGCCCCAACCCAAGGGGAAAGTCGATGAGGTTAAACCTGGGGGCCAGAATAAGAAAGAGTGGCACCAGGAGGGAAACCGTCCCTCCCAGAATAAGCTGAACTGTTACGGGTGCGGGAAGGACGGCCACTGGCGAAAGGATTGTAAGAATCCCTGGAAGGAGAATAAGGGGAGGAATTCACCAGCCCCAGCCCAAAAGGCAGGGCCAGGTATCCCTCCCGCTGCGATCGAGCCACTCCTGGAGTCGATACAGTCCCTACGGTCTCTCCTCCTGGCCAGCCAGGGGAAAATAGCTGCCACCACCGGTGTTGTAGTTCCCTCAGCCCCATCTGACTCCCCGCAATGACTGGAGCCCACGCAGCCTGTCCACCTGTGTGATCTCCGGTATGACGGATGGAAGAGACCGCTCATGCAGATGGAGGTAGAGAAGGTTAAAGGGACTTATCTGCTGGATACAGGAGCATCGTGCACCGTGATCCACGCAGCTAACCCCACCACCTCACCTCTGCCTAGCGGGGTTCCATACGTCCTATCGGGCTTCACAGGCAAGGAACAGGCGGAAGCGCACTCCAAGCCGCTCTCAATCCGGCTGGGCATGCTCCAGACCAAGTGGACGTGCGTCCTGGTGAGGTGGGAAGCGGAGGGAGGCAAAGGGATCCTAGGGGCCGACTTTATCGTGGGCCACGGGATCCTCGTGGATCTCCGCAATCATTGCCTCTGGGGAGCCGACACGGGTAAGGAGGGCAGTGTGGTAGTCATCCCAGGAAAGGAAGGGAAGGGGACCCTGTGTACTGTGAAGCCGAAAGAGGGTTACAACCTCGGGCTCATGGTCGATGGTGTCCCGAGGGAATTCCAGGCATTCGTGCAAGCCCACCTGGCTGCGTTTGCCATGCACAAACACGACTGCGGGAGGGTCACCGGGTTTGAGGTCAGAGTAGACGGGGACCCCATGGCCCGGCCCCAGAAGCAGCATAGCTTCCCCCGAGAAGCAGAGGCCGACATGGAAGCAGCCATGTCCTCTTTAGTACAGCAGGGAGTGTTGAGGCCCATAGCCACCCATGTTAATTCTCCGCTTTGGCCGGTTAAGAAACCGGACAATTCATGGAGAGCCACGGTGGATTATCGGGTGCTCAACAGCAATATCCCCGCGTGTGCCCCCACAATGGCAGCAGTTGCCAACCTCATCGGAAGTATTCCAGCATCTGCGACCACATTCACGGTGCGGGATATTTCAAATGGGTTTTGGTCCATCCCTTGAAGGCGGGAGGACCAGTACAAATTTGCCTTTACTTTTAAAGGGCAACAGTACACTTGGAACTGCTTGCCACAAGGCTTTCATAACAGCCCCAGCATCTTCCATGGCGGATAGTTTAAAAGAATTTAGTCAGCCCACCCAGTTAGTGCAGTATGTGGATGACCTGCTTTTGTTTACCGACTCAGTCGGGGAGCACGGCCCGCTGCTGGCCGAACTGCTGGAGCTGCTACAGTGTAAGGGGTTCAAAGTGAACCCGAAAAAGGCGCAGATCAGCCAGCGGGAAGTTAAATTCCTGGGCCTGACCGTCCGCGCCGGAGAGAGAGCCATAGACAAGGCGAGGAGGGAAGCGGTTCAAGAGCTACCGGTCCCCAACACAGTGAGAGGTGTGAGGTCATTCCTAGGGCTAACGGGGTACTGCAGAGACTTCATTAAAGATTATGCAGCCACAGCAGCCCCTCTACTCCGACTCCTACACAAGGGAGTGGAGTGGTGTTGGGATGAGGGGTGCCAGGCAGCATTTGTCCAGCTCAAGGGGGACCTGCAGACCGCACCAGCCCTGGGAGCCATCGATGGGGGGAAGGAGTTCATCTTGGAGGTAGCGGCCAGCGGGGATAGTCTCAGTGCTGTGCTGCTCCAGGAGCGGCACGGCAGGCTAAGACCCGTGGTCTACTCCTCCAGAGTACTCACTGATGTGGAGAGGAGCTACTCAATTTGCGAACGGCACCTTTTGGCCACGTATTGGGCTGTGAAAAGATCCTCGATCTTCACAGGCACCTCTTGTAGTGTATGTAACCTGTACCACCTTAAGAGGATACCTTAAGGTGATGGACTACTTTTTGATGGCTCCTGTACATTGTAGTACCGGTGGTGACCACACCGGTATATAAACCCTGCGGAGCAAAGTGTATCCCAGTTCAGCCCTGACCCTCAATCACTAAAGACCTGTTTACTTACTTCTGTAGTCTGTGTCCTGTTATTCAGTATAACTGCAATTGAAACCACAGACTCAACAGTGGTGACGAGTCTGATCTTACCTTGCGGCAGTTTTGCATCAAAGGAAGCTTCGTCCTCAGAAACGGGCGTCGAAAAAGGGCATCCGCCCTCAACATCCTGCATCGCACAGGAGGCCATCGGAAGCCCGGGTTGGTTTGCTGAGCACGAAGTCAAGCATCCGTGAGCATCCCTTCTATGACAGCGGCGGGTAAGCCCGATCGAGTGGCACGGGGGGGAAGTCGGCCGAGTTGTCAGTGGGAGAAGGGGAGGGAAAACGACGAAAAGGGCGGAGAACACGACCGCAGCCGGTGTCAGGGGCCGGACTGCAATCGGGCAGAGACGCGCAGCAGCCAGAAAAGCGTTTATGGCCACAAGGACCGCGGGAGCGGCGGGGGAACAAGAGCAGCAACGCAGAGGAAAATAAAAGGACCGCTGGGAGGCGTGGACGGCAACAGCGTGGAAATCGCCATTTTGAGTCGGCGGGGGAAGAAGACAAGCGCGGGAAAAGCCGCCAAGCGCGGGAAAAGCCGCCATCTTGGAAAAAAAATTAAAATAATAATAATAATATCCAAAGGGGAAGGAGAAACTCAGCAAGGATGCCAAAAACGGGTAACATCACTACTTTTGATAACGATGTGGAAGATTGGGCCACTTATGTGGAACGCATCGAAGTTTACTGTACAACGAATGAGGTACCGGATGATAAGAAAGCACTAACCCTATTAAACTCAATGGGTGCGAAGACGTACGGGTTATTAAGGAACCTTGTAACACCAGACAAACTGGTAGGAAAGAGTTTTGCGGATATTGTTACTATCCTGCAGGAGCATTTAAACCCCATGCCGCTGCTGATAGCGGAACGATTTAAATTCTACAAAAGAATTCAACTTAAAGCAGAAAGCAACGCTGAATTCCTAACAGAACTGCGCAAGTTATCAAAGTACTGCCAGTTCGGAACAGGACTAGCAGACGCACTGAGAGATAAGTTTGTGTGTGGGCTCCTAAGGGAAGGAACCCAGAAGCGACTGCTAGAGGAAAAGGACCTTACGCTGGACAAAGCTTTCAGCATTGCAGCATCCCACGAGGCAGCAGCACGGGGCGCTGCAGAGATACAGCAAAGGCCATTGGAATTCAGCACCAATGAAATGGCATTGGGCACAGTAAAGTGCTATCGTTGTGGAAGGACAATGCATGACCAGAACCAGTGCTGGTTCAAAGATAAAGAACGCAGGCAATGTGGCAAACTTGGTCACATAGCGAGAGTATGCCGGTCCAGAAAGAAGACCAGCTGCAAGAAGTCACCGCAGCAGAAGTACAAAAAAGTACACAAGGTGACAGAGAACAGTTCGGATGAACAAAAGACGGATTCAGACTCCAGCAGTAAGCAACTGGGTTGTCTGAAAATACAGAATGTGGGTAACACAGCAGACCACCAAACTATCTGGGTCATGCTTCAGATTGCAGGAGTCCAAGTGAAGATGGAATTGGACACTGGGTCGGCATTAACGGTCATGAATAAGCATGATTACAAAAGGTTATTCTCGCACATTCCCCTGAGGGATACGGAGATTGTATTGAAAACGTACACGGGGCAAATAGTATACCCCAAAGGAAAGATAAAAGTAAACGTGGTCTACAATGGTAAAGAAAGTCAGAAAATGGACTTGTATGTGTTACCTGATGGAGGTCCGCCACTACTGGGACGGGAATGGATCCGGAGAATAAATGTGGACTGGCATTCCATACAAGCACTGACTGTAGATGCCTGTAAGGAGGACGACGTCAAACCTAAACGACTGTCCAAAATCTTAGACGATGCTAAGGAGGTGTTCCAACAGGGACTTGGAACACTGAAAGGAATTACGGCAACCATCAAGGTTGAAGAACATGCAAACCCAAAATTTTTCAAAGCCAGACCGGTGCCTTATGCGATACGACCTGCTGTGGAAGCAGAGCTGGAAGGGCTAGAACGTTCAGGGGTACTGTCCAAGGTGGACTGGAGCGAATGGGCTACACCCATTGTTCCTGTCATGAAGCATTCGTTGAGCAACAAGCCGGGGGAACCTGGGAAGGTTCGCATCTGTGGCGATTTCAAGATCACTGTTAATCCGGTTCTTCACACGGTGCAATATCCGCTTTCGCGGATTGAAGATATCTTCGCTTTGCTGTCTGGCGGGAAACACTTCACTAAGATAGACCTGGCGCAGGCGTACCTACAGATGGAAGTTGATGACGCGTCACGTCAGTATCTCACGATCAACACGCATAAGGGCTTATATCGGTATAATAGACTGGTTTTTGGAGTGGCATCAGCTCCAGCGATTTGGCAAAGGGCCATGGAGCAGGTATTGCAGGGAATTCCAGGCACACAATGCTACCTGGATGACATCCTGATTACAGGAGATAACGATAAGGATCACCTCGCGAATTTGGAGCAGGTGCTCATCAGATTGAAAGAATATGGGCTCAGAGTTAATCGCCAGAAATGCGAGTTCTTTCAAAAGCGAATCTCGTACTGCGGCCACCATAAGTCACTTGACAAGATCGAAGCTGTTGTAAAAGCTCCTGCACCGGAAAATGTATCCCAGTTGAGGTCGTTCCTCGGGTTGGTTAACTATTACCACAAGTTTCTTCCAAATATATCCACGGTGTTACACCCGCTAAACACTCTTTTGCAAATGGGAATACCATGGAAGTGGAGCGATGATTGTAAGCGGGCTTTTCAAGAGCAAGGCACTGATCACCTCTAAGGAAGTGTTGGCTCACTTTAACCCAACGCTGCCTATTCGCTTAGCTTGTGATGCTTCTCCATATGGTATCGGGGCAGTGCTCTCACATAAGTTTCCAGATGGCCCGGAAAGGCCAGTCGCTTTCGCATCCAGATCATTGACCTCCGCTGAGCGCAACTATGCTCAGATAGATAGGGAGGCTCTGAGCCTCGTGTGGGGAGTTACGAAATTTAACCATTACCTGCAAGGCCAAAAGTTTACGCTGCTGACAGATCACCAGCCGTTGGTTTCCATTTTCAACCCTAAGAAGGGTGTTCCGGTAATGACGGCGCAGAGGCTTCAGAGATGGTCCCTTTTCCTAGGGGCACATCAATATGATATTGAATTCAAAGGTACAAAGCAACATGGTAATGCTGATGGGCTGTCGTGCCTGCCACTACCTACAGCGGAAGAGGCACCGGCAGTTGACCCTGTCGAGATATTTCACTCGACCATCATCGAATGCTTACCAGTCACCAATGCGGGTATTGAGAGAGAGACCCGAAATGACCCGACACTGTCTCGGGTCTACGACTTGACAGTGAAGGGATGGCCAGCACATGGCAAACTACTGTTACCAGCATTCTCAGCCAGACGAGAACAGCTGTCCGTATGTCAAGGAACATTGATGTATGGAACAAGGGTGATTATTCCTCTGAAATTAAGAGAGAGAGTTCTGAAAGAATTGCACGAAGGTCATCTGGGGGGAGTCAAGATGAAAAGCCTTGCTAGGGCTTATGTGTGGTGGCCAGGTATCGACAAACAAATAGAGGATCTGACTAAAAGCTGCTCAGGGTGCCAAAAAGTTCAAAACGCACCTCCAATTGCCGCTGCATCCGTGGGAATGGCCTTCAGCCCCATGGCAACGTGTGCATATCGACTTTGCAGGTCCATTCATGGATTCCATGTTTTTGATAGCAGTAGACGCACATTCTAAATGGCCAGAAGTGATTAAGATGTCGACCACTACCTCTGAGAAGACGATCGCAGTTCTAAGAACCATATTTGCAAGGAATAGGTTGCCGGAGCAAATATGTTCAGACAACGGACCACAGTTCGTGTCAGAAGAATTCCAGAAATTCATGAAAAAGAATGGGGTGAAACACTATACATCTGCCCCATATCATCCGGCTACAAATGGGTTGGCCGAGAGATTTGTACAAACGTTCAAAAAGGCGATAAAGGCCATGAGTGAAGACCATATTCCACTACAACACAAGGTGGACAATTTCCTGATGGCATATCGAAACGCCACGCATGCAGTGACAAATCAAAGCCCTGCCATAATGTTCTATAACAGAAGGTTGCGGTCCCGGTTGGATTTGTTAAAACCCAATGTGCGAAGGGAAGTCGAAAACAAGCAATTCCAGCATGTAAATAACAAGGCCACTCGTAGTTTCGAAATAGGACAACCAGTGTTGGCCAGGGACTATAGGGATGATAAATGGCAACCGGGAACAATTCGTGCACGACAAGGACCCTTGATGTACACGGTAGACGTTGGAGAGAACGTAATACGACGTCATGCTGACCAACTTGTGGAATCGAGAACAAGGGTCGACCCCATGTCTACGGCAGAGACACCAGCTGAAGAACTTATTGAGCCTGTAGCATCTACCTCAGACTCGAACGTACCTGATGATGTTCAATCCATAGGAGATCAAGTGGATGAGTCACCCCAGCAACGAGAACCAGAGACCCCTGAAAGGCATTATCCGGCCCGGATCAGGAGGCCTCCTCAGAGACTGAATCTTTGAACAGTTTTGTGTGTAAATTGTATATATGTTATCCATGTAATGTTTAATTTGGGGTGTACACTGTTAAGCTAAAAAGGGGAGGAATTGTAGTGTATGTAACCTGTACCACCTTAAGGTGATGGACTACTTTTTGATGGCTCCTGTACATTGTAGTACTGGTGGTGACCACACCGGTATATAAACCCTGCGGAGCAAAGTGTATCCCAGTTCAGCCCTGACCCTCAATCACTAAAGACCTGTTTACTTACTTCTGTAGTCTGTGTCCTGTTATTCAGTATAACTGCAATTGAAACCACAGACTCAACACCTCTCCCATCACCCTCCTCACACATCATACACCCACCAGATGCTTCTGGACGGGAGGATTAAAGATGGGACAGTCAGCAGTGCCCGCATTGCGCGCTGGACCCTCCTCCTCTCGCAGATGGATCTGAAGGTGAGGGGCCTTTGCGAGCCAAAGCTCGCGGCCAATATGGTATATCCTGGAACAGCCCATCGGTGTTCCATAGAAGGGGTATGGGAGGTGAACATAGGTTTACGGGCCAGGATGCATCCCACAGGCCGCGAGATCTATGTAGATGGTTCCAGCATGGTATCTGCTGGCGAACGACTCACAGGGTGTGGAGTTTATGACCCAACGGCAAACATTGCCCTGGCGATCCAGCTCCCCAGTACCATGAGCGTCCAGCAGGCGGAGCTGTCCGCGGTGGTGTACGTCGTGACCCACCCCGAAATCTTCCCTACCCAGTACACGATTTGCTCGGACAGCATGTTCACTTGCAATTCGTGCATGGAATACCTGGCCATTTGGTCTCGCCGCGGGTATACCTCCGCCGACGGGAGACCCTTAACAGTAAAACCCCTGCTGGAGAAAATCCTGGCAGCCGTGGGGGAGGAAGGCGAGATCTTCATCCACAAAGTGAAGGCCCACTCCTCCACAGAACCCCGCGGCCAGGGTAACCAGCAAGCTGACACGCTGGCCAAGGAGGGTGCCCGCATCGACACTTTCTGGGACCCCTATGGGTCCGGGCCCGTGGCGGCAGTTAGAGGCAGAGATGGGACCCAGAGGAGCTTAGGAGTAGCATTAGCCCCGGATCTTAAAATGGTCCAAGCCCAGGACCCTGTCCTGAAAACTGTCATTAGTGCAGTAATGGAGGTCAGGAAGTTAGAAGGCCCTTACGGCACAGTGGCCCTCTCCATAAGGGAAGGCGTGCTGTTCAAAGAAGAACAGTGGGTAGTACCCCAGCAGCACCGGAGGGAGTTCCTTCAACTGGCCCATGAGGGTCCGGGAGCAGGACACCCCGGGCCTGAGACCACCTGGCAACGGATGGAACAGGCGGGATGGTGGCCGGGACTCCGGGAAGACGTCCGCGAGTTCTGTGCTAGCTGTCTTGTGTGCGCTGCAAACAACCCCGACCCCCACAGAAGGAAGGTGCCCATGGGACACGTTAGGAGGGTGGAGGGACCATGGCAGTCGATCCAGTTGATCGACTACATCGGGCCCCTGTCCACCGCCCAGGGAGGCTACAAATACTGCCTCGTCCTGGTGGACGTGTTTTCCAAGTGGGTAGAAGCCATCCCCTGTAGAACAGCCACAGCACTGGGCACTGCAAGGATCTTGGTACGGGAGATGTTCTCGCAGTGGGGGCTACCCCAGTTTGTGGAGTCCGACCAGGGAAGCCACTTCACCGGCCAAGTCATGCAGAACACCCTTATGCTGCTCGGCATCAAGGGGAAGTGGCACGTAGCTCACAATCCACAGTCCTCAGGGATTGTGGAGCGCATGAACCGCACCGTAAAAGAAAAGCTGAAGAAAGAGACAGTGGACTCACCCCAAAAATGGGTGGAGGTCCTGCCTCTAGTCCTCATGGGGATCCGGGCCAGTCAGTCCAAAAGTACAGAGTATTCCCCGTACGAGTTAATGACTGGCAGGGTTATGCGGACCCCCACCCATGTCCTAGCCCCAGTTCTTACCGAAGGGCAGCTTCGGGAGGTATATCGGGATAAATTCGCCCGAACACTCCTCGAGCGCCTGAAGCAGATTTACGAGCAGGCAGCAGGTAGCATGGGGAAGCAGCACCGGAATAACCGGTTGCTGCTCAAGCCTAACAAAAGTCACCAATGGGAGATAGGGGACCAAGTAATGGTTAGGAACTACGCCCGAGTGGGGAGTTTAGAGCCATTGTACATGGAACCCTATAGCGCATGCGCCGCCCGCACTGACTGCGCATGCGCCGCCCGCCCGCCCACAGCGGCCGTCCATCAGCCGCGCGATACGCGGGGGACCTCAGCTCCGGACCTCAGGCGCTAGGCAGGGGGAGGGGCCGGAGAGAGGGACAGAGGGGAGTGGGGGAGCGGGGGAGGGAGGGAGACAGGGGAGGGGGGGGAGAGGAGGGGAGGGAGAGGAGGGGAGAGGAGGGGAGGGAGAGTAGGGGAGGGGAGGGAGGGATAGGACAGGGAGATGACATGACAGGGAGAGGGGGGACACACAGGGGCAAGGAGACCAAGCGCCCCAAAATTGCCCTCGCAACGCGGGGCTCCCCAGCTAGTAGTAGATAAAGCCAGCCCCATGGTGTATGCAGTGAAATTGCCCCGGTGCACAA
This sequence comes from Somniosus microcephalus, assembly GCF_052327205.1. Lineage (NCBI taxonomy): Eukaryota > Metazoa > Chordata > Chondrichthyes > Squaliformes > Somniosidae > Somniosus > Somniosus microcephalus. The sequence goes on along the minus strand of NW_028225660.1, from coordinate 44,642 downwards.
AATGGTTCCATATCAACCAGTGTAAGCTGTTTAAGCCGGAGGCGAAGAAGCAGGCAGCTGGGATCCAACCCGAGGTTAGAAATCCTCAGCCCGCAGCGGGCGCGCACACACACTGGCTGCACACGCAGGCGCAGTCGTGTGTGTCAAGGGAGGAGTCCCCCAGCACCTTGTTCAGACCACTCCCCCCCTCCTTTGGGATTCCGAGGAGGAGGAGCCCGAGCCAGATGGCCCTGCCCCCGTCCCAGGTTTTGAACCTGGAGGTGGAGACCCTCAGCCACCGGCAGCCGACGGCGGGAGATTACCGGTCCCCAGTTCAGGTTTGGGAGGGGAGGGACCCCAGGGAGAAGATCCCCAGCCAGCGAGGAATGCGGTCCGAGCAAAAGGTCTGCTCACCAGGGTAGCCCCACCAGTAGCACTTCCTAGGAGGTCTCCTCGGACACCCCAGCCTAGGAAGGCATGGTCGCCGGCTCCCCAGTTTGAAAGGGCAACCTCCCGAGTTAAAGAGAAGTCGGAAGACAAAGGTCCCCAGCTAGCAGCTACAGACTGCAAGGGACCAGAAGTGCAAGTCAGTGCAGCCACGCCGCAGGGAGCAGCCTGCAACAGCCCAGGCAGGAATTAGGCTGGCCGCTCGGAGACGGGCGACAGATGAATATGGTTTTAGTAGTTTAAGTTTATAGTGTTAAGTTAGGCTATTTTAATTTAATTCTAAGTAAGGAACAGTTAGGTTCGATTTAAGTATGAAGCCGTCTCAGAGTATTGTCCGTGTGAGTCGAGGTCGCGGGACCCGACCATACGTCACCCGAGCCAACGAGTCTCCAGGGAACCTGGCTAGATGCCTTTATGTCTATTACAGGAAATTTCAGAATGTACGGAGGCGTAATCCTGCTCGTCCTGCTCGGGCTGAGGATCGGTAGGAGAGGGGACGTCGAGGACCACCACATCTTCGGGCGCTCGGGGAACAGGGCGCCGGTGGCAGTCGACGGTAGCGGCGTACGGGAAGCGGAGGAGACAACCGCTTACTTCCACGAGGGGACGTGGCCGGGGTGGCTGGGATCCAATTCGTCCCAGTACTCCAGCCAGACTGGGTTCACCTACGAGGAGGCCTCCCTCCTGTGCCCCAGGATACGGATCGTCGCTCCCAGGATTAGCGTCACCGTGGGCAAAAGGATATGTTTAACATGCAAGGGACACGTTCCCCTGGATAGGTGGTGGTGGCTCAGGAAACTAAGTAAAGGCATGGGGAACCCCAGAGTTGAGTGGGAACGGTTGGGGAACAACACTCATCGGACTATCACAGGGACCCACGGGGGGTTAAGTGTGTGCTGGGATAAATGGTGGGAACCGGATCAGGGGATCTATGTCTGTATGTGGGGATCAGAGAAGGCCTGCCCCACAGGCATTTCCATCATTTTCCGCAGCCAGTGGCAAGATAACGGGAGGGGGATGGACTGGGAGTCTTGCCTGGACGCATGCGCAATCCCATACTCCCCAATCTCAGTTAATGCCACTGAACTAGTGACCCGCCCCCGACAGCCCCTGCCCACGATGTCACGGACGATAGTAGAGGGATGCCCCGCCACGACCAAGGGACCAGGGAACAGCTTGGTGCTAGTACCTACAGACCAGGTGCTGTATCAAAGGGTGCACTACGCGGTAGCCTCCGTGATTTTAAACCTCACCGAGGTACACCTACCCGCATGGTGCCCCACAGAGACCGCGCAGTTGTATCAAGCCCTCTTAAAAGATATGTTCCGTATATTCTATGAGTTTGATTTTTCAGACATTGACAGAACCAGACTATACACCCATGAGCTTTTGGACGGGATTGGGAGACAAAGAAGGGATGCTTTTAACAATGTTTTAACTGGTTTTAACACGGGGTCTTCTGTCATCAACAGCTTAGATGACATCGAGCTGCAGACCCAGATTAATGGTTTAAAAACGCAATTAAAGAAAATATTAATCAATGAGAATGAGGTGGTGGGTTCCGAGTTGCATGAGGACCAGGCCATGACACTCCACTTAAAGGAGATCATAGCGGAGCTGGAGGAACATGCCAAAACGGTTAATGTGCTCATTAGGGAGGACAGAAACGCTTCTGACCAAGCTGCGCAGAATGAAGTGTGTGTGCTGTATGGGGCATGGTTGCTGGGCGAGGGCCGCAGCAATCTGGAGGATTTAAAGCAAGGTTTAGTCCCCTCCTGGATCAGCAACAAACACCTCGCAGCCCTCCACCCTTTTGAGAATGCATTAAGCCCGTGCCAGCTCCGGTTAGCTTCTGAGGCCTACCCAGTCCCGGTGGACTGTGGGCGGTCCAACCACACCGTCATGGGGCTAGTAGTCAGAATGCTGGTCATGGGCGGGACGGCCCGACCCGCGCCGGTGTACAGGGTGGAGAACATTGGGGTCATTCAGGGGGGTGCACACATTCGTTTTACAGCGGTCCCGCCCTACGTCATAAAGTGGGAGCATGCTATGACGGGCACTAACCTCTCGGGGTGCCGTAGCCGGGGAGTGCACATAATCCTGTGTCCCCAGCACTTGAATGCCTATTCCAAACCACAGTGCGGGTTCAGAGCTGCTGGCGCGAAACCTATAAATTGCACCATGGAGGCAATGGCACAAGGCCATGTTCCCCCCCAGGTAGCATATATAGGAGGTGGGACATATTGTGTCACCGCAGGAATGCCTCACTACCAGTATGGACAGCATAGCTGGTGTGCAGTGAGTGACAGCAGTTTCTGTTTCAAACCCGAGGCAGAAGTTCAAGTGGCACAACTACGAATTGTCCCCATTCCTGAACCCTCCACTGTTCACCTCACTGTGAAAGAGAATTTCACCCACCTGCAGAAATATGTTGCGCATTTCGGTTATCAGATTCCCCCTCTCCCAGAACACCTCACTAAATTGCTAAAAGCAGTTTTAGTGTCACAAAAACACTTCTATACCCTGGAACAGAAGACTGTCCAGATAGGGGCCGACATTTTAGATATTACGACCCCACCCTGGTGGGACGTTTTTGAAAATATAGAGGTCCCATCCTGGATCCGTATGGCATCCCACATCCTGGTGGTGTGTCAGTTAGGGATAGTTCTTTACCTGGTGTGCATCCAGTGTAGGAGAAAGGGTTCCAGATTAGAGTTTAAACCTAAAAAGGTGTGGAAGGAACATTATGCCCGGGTGGAAGAAGGGAAGAAGAGACACCCGTTTGAGTTTTGCGTCGCATCACTTAAACGTGATGGTCGTTGTTTGTTATTTTTAATAAAGATTGTTTCTTCGTTTCATTGTGTTATTTTAATAAAGATTGTGACTGTTTGATACTACAGAATAAAAATTTTGTAATGTACCAAGTGGTGCAGGGGTGTTGGACCCCCTCCACGCTTGGATTGTTTATAACGAATCATATTTGCCATCTGTAGATGCCTGTTGTACACCGCGTTTTCTCTAAGTACGGGAAATGTGGGCTGAGGGATTATGGATAGGTAAATACAGGGGAAGGTTATTTGTGGGGGATCAGAAATTTTGCTCACCTTGGTTGGACACTTCAAGCAAGTTTCAGTATCCTAGGGAGGACTGAAGGATTCGAAAATTTCATACATCTCCCCCCACCCCCCAAAGATTTATTTGGTTTTTTAAAAGAAACCCTGGTCAGACTGAGTGTTAAAATCCAGGGCACAACAAAATGGCTGCGGTCAGACCTCATGACCGAAAGCCTATCAGTTTCAATTTGGACCCTGGCAAGCTAACAGCTTGTGCATTTCAATGTCTGCAGCAAGGAGATCTTGAAACCAGACAAGACTTTTGCATATGCATTGGGGACAAACCCAATTACAATCAGACCTACGCATAAAGGCCATCAAGGTGTTTGCTCAAACAATCAAAATAATCAGCGGGGCCATCGAGACTGGGCTGGCCCCCATCAAAGAACCTGTTGGACAAAGGAGAGCAGTTGCAGAACCGGCAGGAACCGAATACCGGCCATCCAAGTCGATGGGCCAAGATCGATACCTTTTGTTTAATTCCAGCCCGCTCAAATCAGACAAAAGAATGAGCTGATTGAGCGTAGAGATAAGGGCTATCGAGGGGGTTATAACTAGCCTCTCGAGAAGCCATTCGCTCTCTCTCGCCTCGCCTCCTGCGCCCTGCCTCGCCATCAACCAAGGAAGAAGACCATCGAAGGAGAGCCCATCCAGAGAGGTAGGATACCCTGTCAGAGACCTTTTAATTACTGGGGTATCTCTACCTGGACGGTGAAGTCTGTGCAACAGCGGGACCACGTGACATCGGCAGGCAACAGGGCAAAGGGACAAGGCTTTTCTTTCAACATCTCAGGCCGGTGAGCATTATACTTCAGACCCATCGCAAGATAATCTAGCTAGGTGTAGAGGGTGGGAGTTAAGGGGATTGCTGAATTGTCATTTTAGCCATTTTCCCTCGATGTGCCGTTTCTCCTCCCTTGTTAAGTGTAAGTGTACTGCATTCATATCATCCTTTTGTATAGTATTGTTATCTTATTTTCTCTGTTAATAAATTTTGGTTTTCTTTGTACCAAACCACTGGTCTGCTCGTTTGTCTATATCGCTATCTGCCAATAAGTCCGGGGATCAGAACCAAGGGGTGAGCGATCCGAACCGCTCAGAGATAAGGCAGCCGGAGACATAACCGACTGGCCAAAGCAAGTAGCAAAACCCCCTACACCATGTTTGAATCCCTCCAATCAGGTTTCCGCCCCAAACTCATAGTACCGAAACGGCTCTCATCAAAGTCACAAATGACATCTTATGTGACTGTGACAAAGGTAAACTATCCCTCCTCGTCCTTCTTGACTTGTCTGCAGCCTTTGACACGGTTGACCACTCCATCCATCTCCAACGCCTCTCCAGCGTCATCCAGCTGGGTGGGACTGCACCCGCCTGGTTCCATCCTTACCTATCTAATCGTAGCTAGAGAATCACCTGCAATGGCTTCTCTTCCCACTCCTGCATTGTTACCTCTGGTGTCCCCCAAGGATCTATCCTTGGCCCACTCCTATTTCTCATCTACATGCTGCCCCTTGGCGACATCATCCGAAAACACAGCGTCAGTTTCCATATGTATGCTGCTCTACCTCACCACCACTTCTCTCGACCTCTCCACAGTCTCTAAATTGTCAGACTGTTTGTTCGACATCCAGTGCTGGATGAGCAGAAATTTCCTCCAATTAAATATTGGGAAGACCGAAACCATTGTTTTCGGTCCCCACCACAAACTCCGTTCCCCAGCCACTGACTCCATCCCTCTCCCTAGCATCTGTCTGAGGCTAAACCACACTGTTCGCAACCTTGGTGTCATATTTGACCCTGAATTGAGCTTCCGACCACATATCCGCAGCATAACTAAGACCGCCTGTTTCCACCTCCGTAACATCGCCCATCTTGGCCCCTGCCTCAGCTCATCTGCTGCTGAAACCCTCATCCATGCCTTTGTTACCTCTAGGCTTGACTATTCCAATGCACTCCTGGCTGGCCTCTCATGTTCTACCCTATGTAAACTTGAGGTCATCCAAAACTCGGCTGCCCGTGTCCTAACTCGCACCAAGTCCTGTTCAACCATCACCCCTATACTCGCTAACCTACAGTGGCTCCCGGTTAAGCAACACCTTGATTTTAAAATTCTCATCCTTGTTTTCAAATCCTTCCATGGCCTCACCCTTCCCTATCTCTGTAATCTCCTCCAGCCCCACAATCCCCTGAGATATCTGTGCTCCTCTAATTCTGGCCTCTTGAGCATCCCTGATTGTAATCGCTCAACCATTGGTGGCCGTGCCTTCTGTTGCCTAGGCCCTAAGTTCTGGAATTCCCTCCCTAAATCTCTCTGCCTCTCTACCTCTCTTTCCTCCTTTAAGATGCTCTTTAATACCTACCTCTTTGACCAAGCTTTTGGTCACCTGCCCTAATTTCTCCTTGTGGCTCGGTATCAAATGTTGTTTTATGACACTCCTGTGAAGCGCCTTGGGATGTTTTACGACATTAAAAGTGCTGTATAAATACAAGTTGTTGTTGTTGTTGTTGTTGAATATGGGGGAAAAATGCTGTTGGACTGACGGTCAAGGTTCATCCAATTGGGTAATGACGAGTCTGTTTACTTTCCAATTGGTTCAGGAAGGTGGCGCGCCACGAGGATGGACATGTAAGGGGACCAATAGCGGCAGTGTGAAGGCGGGATAGTTGGAGGTGGAAGGTCATGTGATGATCCCTCCAGGAATACGTTGAACCAGAGTTGGCAACTCCACATACAAAGGAGCCCGATTGCCATTTTAGGACAGAACTGAGTGGAGCCTGAGCTGTGCACCCTCCGACCAGTGATACAGGCCCCAAAAAGGTCCGCTTTAAATTATTTGTGTGGGGCCAGAGGGAGCAGGAGTGTTCCTACATTGTTTATATTATTAGTCCTGTATATCGTTGGTCTTTGGGTAACTCTGAATTTAAACAGCGATACTAATTTAAGTTAGAATGTCCAACTTGGAAAATGCACTCACATTATTTGAACAGTCTCCCCCCCCCCCCCCCCCCAACGACCTTCAAATCATAAAAACAGGTCCCATTGTGCGGTATTAACAAAGGCAGTAATGTACAAATTGCTTCTAAATTCTTAGGCCTAGAAATTCAGTAAGGCGCTGCCAGCTTTGCGGCCAGTTACCGCCCAAAGAGGGCTTCTGCGCCAATAGAGGAGTTTGCGCTGATATTCAGCGCAGCGGTAATGGCGGCGGTAGCCGCTAGCGCTGCGCCGGCACCAATGACGTCATCGGTGTGCGCAGTGCCCCGCTACCGCCCCGCTACCGGCCCGACCCCCATATTGAGTTGCGGCCGCCTCTACCGCAGCGGCCGCAAACAGCGATCAGAAAACGGGGCCGTACTGTAGCCTTAGTGGGGCGCTTTAAGGTGGAGGTGCGGCCGGCCGCTTTTTCGGCGGCCGCCTGCCCGCACCTCCTTCCCCGGCCTCCTCCACCGCTCCCCCCCCCCGTGGCATTGCCAGCTGCATTCCGCGAACCCGGCACTTCTCCGTGGTGCCGGGCTCATTTGCCGGCACTATCCAGCGGCGATCTCCCCGTTGCAGGCACCTCCCCCTTAAGAGAAGGAGGAGGCCTGCAGTACCGCAGCCTTCCGCTCCGCAGCGGGTGGCGCAGCGGTGCCTAGAGCGCTGAAATTCAGTTTCAGCGCCCCAAGCGGGGGCGGGCACACCCTGGAATAGCGCCCGGTTCCGACTTGGGGCGCAAAAACTGAATATCTGACGGTCGCAACTGGCTCCGCGCTCAGCGCTAACTTTTGGGCGCACGCCAGCTGGCGGGCCCAAAGTGAATTTCTAGGCCTTAGACCCAGAATTGAAGAAAAAAATTAAGTTACTGATCTGGAGAATTTGGGTTTCTGCTTTGGGCCCTACAAAAATAATCTGGTTACTGCCACCCTGGGCTGTCCACACTCACCTCCCCACCCCCCACTCCCCCCGCCCCCGCCCCCGCCCCCATGATCTCAAACCTCCTCCCCCAGGACTTACCTTGCTGCCGTCCAGGCAGCCTCAGGGTCGCCCGATATTGCGCTGGCCCGCTGGTTCTATTTATATGAGGCCCGGGCCTTGAAATGGTTCGGGCCGCTGCACTCCTTATACAATAAGTTACTTTAGAAATAATTGAGGGAAGCAGACTAGAACAATGAGATAGGAACTCATTGTATGTAATTGTCTTTTAGCAGTTGTCCTTTGATAATAATGATTATAAAGAGCTTCATGTCATGATGGCCAAGCACACTGAAAAATTGGCCGGGGTTTTCCTCAGAGCTGCTCCCGCTGTAACTTCGTCGGAAGTGACTAAACGGGTCTCTGCCTGGCTTGCGTTGGCGGAGCGGGAGCAGTTTTGAGGAAATTCCCAGCCTTTACGTCCACTTCATTCTGCCAATATCCTACCAGTTCCAGCCTGCATGTGATGAGGCGTTTCTTATCAAGCGCAGTTTGATCAACTCCTTCCATTTTCTTTTCGGTAAAGGTGGAAAAATGTCTAAGAAACAAATAAACGGTTTGATTATTAATTAGAGGAGTGGGTGGATATTTCACCTCTGTTGGTGTAAGCTCAGAGTTAGGAGTTACAAGGCAGCAATTCCATCAAGTGGTTCTGATTAACAAACCTGCAATCAAGCAACTATCAAAAAACCTTGAATAAATTATTTTCAATAAATCATTTGTTATTTATTATCCTTTGCTTGCATGCAAATACTTTCAAATGTGAGATCACTACAATTGGCCTCAGCACCCCCAAGCAAGTCAAAAATCAGCCAAGATTCTTGCTCCTAATCACTATCCAGTGACCCTGCTGGAAGGTCCCTGTGCGGTCATGTTGAGTGAAGACATGATAGGACTTGGCTACGATGCCAGCTGCAGTTGCACAGCCCACCAACACACACTGTCTGTGCTTACAGATAACGAATGGACACTTGGGTGAGATAGCAGGATGCTATTGGAGCTCGTGGAATAATATCCCAACAAGCACCGGCAGGGTGGGAGGGAGAAAAGAGAAGAAAGTACAGGAGAAACTCAGGAGTTAACTCTTGGAGTTAAAACCAAGGCCGCTCGTTTCCCAACTCGTGGATATTTTAATGCTGCTGTTTCATGGGCAGGTGTGGCAACCACCTGATTCGAGCGGAAGCCTCTTAAATATTTGCAAATCGGAGCCCTGTTACTTCGGTCGGACCCAGATGCTATTTTAACTGTCTATTGTACCCAGATGCCCTGCTTAGTAAAGCCTGGTGAACACCCAGTGACCCTGCCAGGTAAGTGTAAAACTTATCTTCGTGCGGCCCCAAGAACATTTGGTCTGCTGCCGGCCCATGCTCCCGCTCCACCCCCACTCCCAACCCCAACCCCCCACCCCCCCATCCACGAAACCCTTCCGAACTCGCTGCCCACGCCTGATCTTTGTAGGCCAAAAGCCGGCGAGCTGCATCTGGATGCCTGTTTCGGGCAGGTAGCTGGCCGGCAGGATGTTAATGAGGCCCAGCCATTAAAGGGGACCAGGCCTCTCGCTGCTATTCCTGGGCGGGCAGCCTGTAGTTCCAGTCATGTGATTTGATCGCAGAAATCTCCCTTGTTCTTGTTTGAAAAATATTACTAAAAACAGAATAAACCTGTTCCTATGAACATCACCTATATCCAATATACAGATTAGCGTATGCTGTCTGCATAACAACATTGACTACATTTCAAAAGTCACTTATCGACTGTGAAGCACTCTGGGTTGTCCTGAGGAAGTGGAAACAGGCTATGTTAGTGGTTTACTATGTCATCTGACTTGTTACTGCCTAGTAACACATTCCAACCTATGCATTCTGAGAATGGGACAATCCAGCTCACCAGTGCCACAACGGAGCAGTATTTCCACACCAGTGATATTTGCATTTGCATTGCACTCGCATAACCTCCCCACATATTCAAATTGAAGTACTGTATTTGATAAAGTTATTACCTACAGCCGCTAATCTTTCCTTACCTGGAATAACTTTACATTCAAGTCAAAGTCCACGATAAAGTAATGTGACATCCTGCATAGAGAGTTAAACAATGCAATCCTTTCATTGCCCAATTAACTCTCTGTTTACATTTCCTGATTCATTTATGGTCTTTGTACTTATATTTTAAATAAAATACAGTCAAATCAATTTATATTCAAATCCAATGCACTTAAATTCTAGATAAAAGTAACTCATTACCTAGTCCCAATTTGTTCCTCAGTAAAGGCTGTCATAGCCATTCCTAATGGAGTTGAGGTTGTTAACATGAACTTCATTTGTCCACTATTTTGGTGAAGACATTAACCAGTTTATTGGAAATGAGTTAACGCCTACATTATTGCAGTGGATTCAGGTACACGAATAGACATGATCTCACCTCTAATCTTTGCAAATAGTTTTTTTTAGTTTATCCCGATGCAATGCACAATACAACCAATTCTTAGAGTGTTTTATATCCCAGAAGGAGGCCATTTGGCCCTTTACACATATACTGAAATTGCTACAGACTTAATTCCATTACTCTGTCCTTTTTCCATACTCTAAGTTTTTACTTTTCAAATAGTTATCCACTACCTTTTAAAAGCTATTATAGCTTCTGTTTTCAGCACTGTTTCTGTTAGGGAAAGCCATGCCCTAACCCTCAACGTTAAAAAAATACTCCTAACCTCTTCCTTCATTCTTTCGGTGATTATCTTAAATTTATAACCTCAAGTGGAAATAGTTCTCCCTATTTAGCGAACCAAAATCCCTTGTTATTTTGAACATCTCTATTAGATAGCCTCTTAACCTTTTCTGTTTGACTGAAAAGTGTCTCTAGCCTCTCCTCATAATTAAATCTCATCCATGTTATCGCCTTAGTAAGTCTGTGTTCTCATCATAACCTTGATCTCCTTCCTAAATTAGACTGCTTAAAACAGGACACATTGGCCTGGAAATTGCGGTCGGAGGCTTGCCGCCCACATATGTCTCCGAACCGCAAGAAAAGTTTGTACTTACCTGGTGTCTCCGGAGCTATGGCATCTTGCGGTCCTGGGCCTGTAGGCCTACGCCTGCGTAAAGGCCCATGCATCCCAGACACGCACATGGTTCACGAGCATCCCTGGGATCATGTGGGCCAGGCCAACCAATGGCGTAAGGGTTTGGTGGGTAGTTGCTGGACAGTAGTTGGGCAAATAGCCCAACCCTGCGCCAGCGAAAGTGAATTTGTAACGGATGGGTACGCCCATCAAGGAGAAACTTGACAGATCACAAGTTCCGGGATTTCGTGCATGCGCATCGCACGCGGAAACCCAGAACTTGTGGGACACTTACAACGGCATACACTATGCGTACGCAGTCATAGGCCCCGTAAAATACGGGCCAATATTCTGGCTGCTACCTAACCAATAATTTGTATACGATAGCAAAATACTGCAGATGCTGGAAATCCGAAATAACAACAGAAAACGCTGGAGAAACTCAGCAGGCCAGGCAACATCCGTGGAGAGAGAAATAGAGTCAACGTTTCAGGTCGAAACCCTTCATCAGAACTTGTATATGTTTGGCTTACCTCTTTGTTCCTATTTATAAAACCTTAGATTCCATACAGTTTTTTATAATATAGTTTTATTAACATGTTGTCTTCCGTTTAAAGATTTCTGCATCTCTACCTTGAAGTGTTTCTATTCTTCTGCTCCTTTTAGTCTTCTCCTTATTCTTCTTCCCAAAACATATTACCTCACATTCCTTCACATTAAATTTCAGCCAAAATCTATTTGCCCAAGTGGAGCATAAACTGGTTGGGCCGAATGGCCTGTTTCTGTGCCGTATATCCTATGTATGTAATCCTATGTATTCATAAAATGTTCTTAAGCAGCTAAACAGATTGCAATGCAAATCTGGAAGTCAAAAGGCATTCAGGGTGTTTTATTAGTTTTATTGCTATATTCGCTTTGGGATGGTTAATATATCAGTCAGCCATTTCAGTATTTTACCTGCATCGGGTTATAAATTCCTTCAGGACCTCGTGCATCTTCTTATCCATTCTCGAGTCAGAAATTTTCATGCATTCTTTGATTTCTTCCAACCCTTCTTCCTAAATGTGAAGTTGAGGCAATGAACAAAGCTGTCAAGGCTCCGCCATCCTTTCTGTGCTGTTAGGCCCATTATGCTATGACCAGTTGGAATCCGAGTCACTCATTATCACCTATACTGAAACTTCAATAAATGGTACACATATTGCGTCCATTTTCACACTTCAGACCATTCTGCACAACGCACACAACGTTAAAAGTTATGATGGATACATGTGTCATATGCATATCATATGGGATCTGTACAGAATAAAATGCACCATTTATTATGGCTGGCCTACCACCTGAAATGATCGGCAACTGAAATCCAGCTCCTCCAGCACCAACGCAGCTTTTCCTGATCTCAGATACCGGCTTCTGTTTTACAGTAGCTATACAACTTGTCCAAAAGTGGAAATGGTGGCAGCCTTAATGATGAAGGAACTGTGGGAGTTTCACTTGAGGTCAGCAAAAATAGAGCAACCAAGGCCCCGATATTTACGGGAAGGTGGGGAGGGAGTGGGAGGGCCGCAGTGGCCGCGAAACCCAGAAATGTGCGGAATGTGGCGGTCCTTTTCAATTTAACAGCAGGATCTCATTTGAATTTTTTTCTCTGTTTCCCAGCCAGCAGCCGGCCAGATTGAGAGGCTGTTGGGAGGGAAGGCCTGTGCTGAAAGGCCGCAGCTGGGAAGTGGAGAAGAGGGAGGAAGGGAGAGATCGCGGTGTGGGGGGATGGGGTGGGGGGGGACAGAGGGTCAGGGGGAGATAGTGGATCGGGCACTCCTGCTCTTCCTGGCCCAGAAAATAGTGCTAGAAAGGCACTTACCTTATGGATACAGCCCATCTCACCTTTTACCAGCCCCCTTAAAAGCTGTTGCCAAGCGACCAGCCACCTGAGCGCGTATTAGTCGCCCGCACACCACCCCACCTCCTTTTAACCCAGAAGTGAGCGGGTTTGAGCCAGGTTTTAAATTTTTTAAATTTTAACTTCTCACCCGACCCAAATCCACCCGTTCTTGGAGGTTAAAATTACTCCGATGGGTGGAGGTGGTCACTGATATATAGAAGGGAGAGAGGACAGATCTTTCAGGGACCCTTGAACTAATGAGAGTGAGCCAACAACTCCAGCGCAGGTAGAGCAATTTAATTAAGTAATAAAAAACTAACAAGCCTGTCAGCAATTTTGTCCAGGAAGTTAGAACTGTGCAACCGAAAGATTTGGTCCTCCCAGTGACTCTTGACATAGACACATGGCTTCTTGTTATTAAATGGCAAATAGTAGTAACTTCTGCAAGCAAAAGAAAGGAACTAAATCACAATCAGTTGATACATTTGTTACTAATGTAATGGTATCTGAGCCAAAAGTTTTGGGGAGAATTAGGGCCTGAAGGGTCAAAGGTAAGTTATATATGGTGTCTTTGTATAGATTAGAACAACTAGAACAACATGCATTTATATACTGTAACGCCTTTAATTGGAGATCTCTGTGCTCCTCCAATTCTGGCTCCTTGTGCATCCCCGATTTCCTTTGCTTCACCATTGGTGGCCGTGCCTTCAGCTGCCTAGGCCCGAAGCTCTGGAATTCCCTCCTTAAACCTCTCCGCCTCTCTCTCCTCCTTTAAGACATTCCTCAAAACCCACCTCTTTGACCAAGCTTTTGGTCACCTGTCCTAATATCTCCTTATGTGGCTCGGGGTCAAATTTTGTTTGATAACGCTCCTGTGATGCGCCTTATATAAGTGTACTATATAAATGCAAGTTGTTGTTGTTACTGTACAAAAATGTCTGAATGCACAACACAGTGGTAGAATCAGACAACATAGATGCGTGTCAAGGAAGGAGATATTAGGAGGTCCAAAAGGTGGGTTTTAAGAAAGATCTTAAAGGAAAAGAGGGAGGTGTAAGAAGGGAATTCCAGGACATGGTGGTTAAATGAGTGAAGGCACGGTTACCAATGGTGGGGTAAAAGGAGGGATGCACGAGAGGCCAGCAGCTGAGGAATGGAGTGTTCATGGAGTGGGGTTCATAGGGCTGGAGTCGGTAAGAGAGACAGGGAGGGGCAACCGCATGAAAGGATTTAAACACAGGAATGAGAATATTTAATTGTAGGCGCTGGGTGACCAGGAGCCAATGTAGGTCAGCAAGGACAGGGGTGATGGGTGAGCAGGACTTGGTGTGGGATAGGATACAGGCAGCAGAGTTTTGGATCAGCTGAAGTTGGAGCGTGGAGGATGGGGTGTCGGCCAAGAGAGCCTTTGTACCTCCGGATCTATTGTGTAAAAGCGATGATACTAAGTAACTTGTGCCTGCCACAGTAAGGAAATATCGGTGACAAGATGTTGGGTGATGTGCCTCATTGTCACTATGATCTCCTGAAATTGTTTTGATTGCTTTTGGAGGTCGGAGAAGAGTGTCCCAGAATTATTTTTCCCTGAATTGGCCTAGGGTTTATCTCTGTGGTTTTTTGCCTCTCCCAGGAACTTACGAGGCTTGTGATGGGTGGGGTCGTTGGGGTTTGTGATACTTAGTTACAACATGACTGTATGGGACAGGTTCAACAGACCAGCTGGTCTTTCCCTGTCCATCATTTTCATATGTCCGTATGAAAGATATAGGTGGGTTAATGTTGGAACTCTGGAACACACTCCACCAACTTCAGATACAGTAGAAATAGTGAAACCCATCTTCACCCTTGGATAAGGTCGGGTGGCGCCTGTGCACTCCCACTCAGTCTCTTATGGCTACTGCCAATAAAACACAATCACCCTGAAGCAGGTAATGCTACCACACTTGTACATTCAATGCCAACATTGACCGGCATCTTCCACTTCTGCATTCCCATGCCTATGATTTTCCATTTATTAATTTTAATGGGTGCAAAATTGTGGTCTGGGTGGGGGGTGTGGGGGCAGTTGCAGCAGCTCAGACCATTGGCCACTGGTGCCTTTAGGGCTCCCGTTGTAACCAGCACAACATTATGGTATGTGCTGATCACAGATATTTGCATAGGTGTTGCAGTAAAGACAGACTCGGGAAGGAATTTCCTGTCCCAGGCCATTAACATGGCCCAGGAACACCATGGGGCAAGCCTGCCCACTGGCAATGCCTAGTGCTGGCAAAAGAAATTTGAGTACAATGCCAGCATAATGGGAGTGTGCATGTGCGGAACTAAGCTTTCAGTTTTGAAGCCAGTCTACACGGAGACTAGTTTGGCATTGCTCTACCAAGACTTTGGTTTAATTGGTTAGTCCTTTCAGCTTAGTGGAACCAGTTTCACGTAGTATTTACCACATGGATTTAGTTATGTATGGAAGTGCCAAGTGCTAAAGTTACATCTTCAGGCAGCTGCTTCTGACTTGCAAACCTGAGGGTGCAGCTTACACAGTGGTGCAATCAATGCTTTGCCAACCGGCCATTCACCACAAAAATCAGCAGCTGCAACCTTTGCATCAGAGTGAACAATAGCCCAGATTTTACAGGATTCTCTTTTTTTACTTTGTTGAAATAGAATAGAATATTTTTCTCTACCTATTGCCTTCAGTTAGCAGTGGCTTCTCAGGTGTGGTAGTCGGCTTGTCAGACTCGGGTGTTTGATCTAATCCACTGCCACGCAACAGAGACGCAGTTTCTCCCTCATTCATTTCTGGTGGCCGCCATTTGATTGGAGTAGGTGGAGCAACTTCATCTATAACATTTCCATAATTCCCTGTGAAAATGAAATGCAACACATAACTTCCCCTTCTCATTCTGACCTTTTGGTCCAATAATTGCTCAGTTATTTATTATGCGACCTAAATTTATCTCTGCTTGTTTCCTGTGTTTGACCCTGCAAAGTTCATTCTTAAATGTCCTTGCTCCTGATGCATACACACACTTCCTCACAGCACCGCATTCTACTAGTAAGAAGTAAGACGATTAAAGGAGCCTTTACACTTCAAGTTTGTAAATTTATTAATGGCCCGGATTTTGCGGTCAGCGGTGAACGAACGCTGCTCGCCCTTCATTACACTTACACTTGCCCATAGGCTTTCTGTGGGCTTTTGCACTGGAACTTACGGTTCTTAAAAATCCCTAACAGGGGACGTGGGACCTGCGTGAACATAAGTACAGCAACTTCACGTCGTTGCATTTGTTTCAATGCAGCGTCTCTCAGCGAGATACTGTTCCAGGGAAGCCTCTGGAAGAGCAGGGTGTTGGGTCCGTGTTTAATAAGACACAGACTGCGGAGAAGGGTACAACAGGTGTTTACTCAACGTGGCTCACACTGCAACTGATCTGTACAGATTACTACTCAGTGCTAATACAGGTGTGGTCACTGCCGGTACTGCAGTATACATGAGCTGTAAAACATAGTTCCCCCCTTAAAAGGTATATACATTACAATTCCTCCCCTTTTAGATTAACAGTACCATAACACTCATTTAACAATTAAATATCAAACTAATTACAATTAACACTTTTAACATGCAACATTAGCTGAAAATAGTCTATTTATATATTCAGTCTTTGGGGAGGCTTCCTGATCCTTTCTGGATAGCGCCTTTCCCGAGTGTCTTGCTCTTGGTGCGGAGGCGATTCTGGCCCCCTGTCGTCGGTTGGTTCATCAGCTTCCGATGCTACTGTTTCTGGGGTAGATGCTACCTGTACATCGGGTTCATCACCAGGTACGTATGGGCGAGGCATGGGGTTGACTTGTTCCCGTGACTCTAGGATCTGGTCAGCATGGCGTCTCACGATGCTCTCCCCAACGTCCACTGTGTACATTAGTGGGCCCTGCTGTGTGCATATCGTTCCTGGCTGCCGTTTTTCTGTTCGGTAGTCGTGGGCCAAGACTGGTTGCCCTACATTGAAGCTCCTTGTTGGCTTCTCATGGATGTGCTGGAATTGTTTACTCTCAACATCTCTTCGTACGTTAGGTCTGAGCAAATCCAGGCGAGATCTTAACCTTCGGTTAAAGAACATCATGGCTGGGGCCTGGTTGGTGACTGCATGTGTCGCATTCCGGTACGAGAACAGGAAATTGTCCACCTTGTGCTGCAGCGGAATGTTGTCATTGTACATAGCCTTTATTGCCTTCTTAAAGGTTTGTACGAATCTCTCAGCCAATCCATTTGTGGCTGGATGATACGGGGCGGATGTGTAATGCCTTACCCCATTCTTTTTCACGAACCTCCGGAACTCTTCGGACACAAACTGTGGTCCGTTGTGGAAGCAAATCTGTTCTGGCAAGCCATTCCTGGCAAAAATGGTCCGTAGGACTGCAATAGTTTTCTCCGTGGTGGTGTAGGACATTTTGATGACCTCAGACCATTTCGAGTGCGCATCCACGGCTATTAAAAACATTGAGTCCATCAATGGACCAGCAAAATCAATATGCACCCGTTGCCATGGAGATGAGGGCCACTCCCATGGGTGTAGAGGGGCCTGTGGTGGTGCATTTTGGACTTTCTGGCATCCTGAGCAGCTCTTGGTCAGGTCCTCGATTTGTTTATCGATTCCCGGCCACCACACATAAGCCCTGGCTAGGCTTTTCATTTTTACCCCTCCCAGATGACCCTCATGAAGCTCATTGAGCACTCTATCCCTTAACTTGGGTGGAATTACCACTCGGGATCCACACATCAAGGTCCCCCGGCACACTGACAGCTGTTCTCTTCTTGTCGAGAATGCTGGCAACAGTGAGTCGCCATGTGCTGGCCATCCCTTCACCGTCAAATCATATACCCGAGATAGTGTCGGGTCATTTCGGGTTTCCTTTTCGATACAAGCGTTAGTTACCGGTAGGTATTCAACTATAGTCGAATGGAATATTTTGACAGGATCCACTGCTGGTGCTTCCTCCGCAGTAGGCAGTGGCAGGCGTGATAGCCCATCAGCATTTCCATGCTGTTTCGTGCCCTTATATTCAATCTCATAGTGGTACACCCCTAGAAAAAGTGACCATCTTTGTAGTCATTGCGCAGTCATCACCGGAACGCCCTTCTTCGGATTAAAAATGGAGACAAGAGGCTGGTGATCAGTCAGCAAGGTGAATTTCTGCCCGTGCAGATAGTGATTGAACTTTTTCACTCCCCACACTAGGCTGAGGGCCTCCCTGTCAATCTGGGCGTAGTTACGCTCGGCTGAGGTTAGTGATCGTGACGCACAGGCTATTGGCGTCGCTGAGCCGTCCGAGAATTTGTGCGACAGCGCCACTCCAATGCCGTAGGGTGACGCATCACATGCCAACCGAATTGGTAATGCCGGGTTGTAATGGGCCAATACCTCTTTCGATGTGATTAGTGTTTTGCTCTTCTGGAAAGCTCGTCTACATTCGTCACTCCACTTCCATGGCACCCCAGTTTGCAGTAGGGTGTTCAGTGGGTGTAGTATTGTAGACAAATTTGGCAAGAACTTATGGTAGTAGTTTACCAGCCCGAGGAACGACCTCAGTTGTGACACATTTTCCGGTGCTGGAGCCTTGACTACTGCCTCAATCTTCTCTGGGGACTTATGTAACCCCTCTTTATCGATAGCGTGGACACAATACGAGATCTGTTTTCTAAAAAACTCGCATTTGGGGCGGTTAGCTCGGAGCCCATATTCCTGCAATCTAGTGAGCACCTGCTCCAGGTTGGCAAGGTGATCACTGTCATTTTCGCCCGTGACCAGGATGTCGTCCAAATAACACTGGGTCCCTGGGGTCCCTTGCAGGACTTGTTCCATTGCCCTCTGTCAAATAGCCAGAGCTGATGCTACCCCGAATACCAGCCGGTTGTATTGGTAGAGACCTTTATGGGTGTTGATTGTGAGGTATTTTTTTGATGCTTCTTCTACCTCCATTTGCAGATACGCCTGGGCCAGATCAATCTTAGTGAAGCGTTTCCCTCCAGATAGTGAGGCGAAAATGTCTTCAATCCGCGGAAGTGGATATTGTACGGTGTGAAGGATCGGGTTCACTGTTACCTTAAAGTCCCCACAGATGCGAACCTTCCTTGGTTCCCCAGGCGTGCTGCTCAATGACTTTTTCATCACAGGGACGATGGGTGTAGCCCACTCGCTCCAGTCTACCTTGGACAGTACACCTGAACGTTCCAGACTCTCCAGCTCTGCTTCGACGGCTGGGCGGATCTCATAAGGTACCGGTCTGGCCTTAAAAAATTTTGGGCTTGCATTTTCTTCAATTTTAATCGTCGCTGTCATGCCTTTTAGTGTTCCGAGTCCTTGCTGGAACACTTCTTTCGCGTCAGTTAGGATCTTTGACAGTCGCCCAGGTGTGACGTCGTCATCCTTTTTGTCAGCCACAGTCAGTGCCTGTATGGAATGCCAATCCAGTTGTATTTTCTGGATCCATTCACGTCCCAGTAATGGTGGTCCTCCATCTTGCAATACATACAGGTCTAGTTTTGGTGTTTCCTTACCGTTATATATAACGGTCACCCTTATTTTTCCTTTGGGGTAGACTTTTTGCCCCGTGTACGTCTTCAAAATAATTTTTGTGTCTCTCAAGGGTATGTGTGAGAATAGCCGCTCGTAGTCCCGTTGGTTTATGACTGTTAGGGCTGATCCTTTGTCCAATTCCATCTTTACCTGGACTCCTGCTAACTTGAGAGTGACCCAAATGGTTCGGTGATCCTCCGTTGTGATCACATTATGTAGTTTCAGACAACTCAGTTCCCTGCTTTCGGAGTCGTTATCACTCTTTTGTTCGTCTGAACTATTCTCCGTCATCTTATGTACCTTCTTGTACTTTCCTTTGGTAGGTTTCTTATTGCTGGTTTTCTTTCCCGACCTGCAGACTCGTGCTATGTGTCCTACTTTTCCACACTGTCTGCACACTTTGTCTTTGAACCAGCAATCATCCTGGTCGTGTGTTGTTCTGCCGCAGCGATAGCACTTCTCTGTTCCATATGACATTTCGTTTGTGCCATATTCTTGCGGTCTCTGTTGTATCTCTGCAGCGCCCCGTGCTGCTGCTTCATATGATACCGCAATGCTGAAAGCCTTTTCCAGCGTAAGGTCCTTTTCAGATAAAAGCCATTTCTGGGTTCCTTCACTTTGAAGCCCACACACAAACTTGTCCCTTAAAATATCTGCCAGTCCCGCTCCAAACTGGCAGTGTTTCGATAGTTTGCGCAGTTCTGTTAAATAATCAGCATTGCTTTCATCCTTATGCTGGTTCCGTTTGTGAAACTTGAATCTTTCTGCTATCAGCAGCGGTGTGGGGTTTAAATGTTCCTTTAGTATCGTTACTATGTCTTCAAAACTCTTTTCCATTGGCTTCGTTGGGGTTACTAGATTTCGTAATAAACCATACGTCTTTGCAACCATTAAATTTAACAATACCGACGCTTTCTTGTCATCTGACACCTCATTTGCCTTGCAGTGCACCTCTATTCGTTCGACATATGTCGTCCAATCTTCGACTTCATTGTCAAATGCGGTGATACTGCCACTCTTCGGCATTTTGGTTGTGATTTAAAATGGTGTCTCCCAATGGCTTAAAATGGCGTCTCCCGCGCTTTCCTTCCTCCCCTGCTGCTGCCAACGCCGCTCCCAGCGGTTCTCGTGGCAATGGTGGCGCCCTGTAGGTTTCGCACGCTTCTCCTGCGCTGCTGCCAACGCCACTCTCGGCGGTCCTCGTGGCAATGGTGGCGCCTCGCTGGTTTCTGCGCGTCTCTCTCTCCCTCTCTCCGACGCTGCTCGGCCCCTGAACACCGGCTGTACCCTGTGTGCTCTGCCCTCTCTCTCTCTCCCCCGTCGCCGCTGCTCGGCCCTTTGCTGTGCTGCTCGGTCGGGCTCTAGCCCGCCGCTGTCCGGGAAGGGCCTGCGCACTACCTGTTGCCAGCCCGTTTCGCTGGACCACCTCGACTGGAAAGCCAAGCCTGGCTCTCGACAGCCTCCCCCGCACTTCTCAAGTCTCTGCTGGATGACTGGGCGGTTGCCCGTGGTCGACGCCCGAGTCTCTGGCCTTGACCTCCAATCCACTGATCTCCAAGAACGAATCCCCGGGAGGTGATGCAGAGTTGCAGGTAGGTTCGAACCTGCCTCGTCGCCAATGTTGCGTCTGTGTATAATAAGACACAGACTGCGGAGAACGGTACAACAGGTGTTTACTCAACGTAGCTCACACTGCAACTGATCTGTACAGATTACTACTCAGTGCTATATACAGGTGTGGTCACTGCCGGTACTGCAGTATACATGAGCTGTAAAACATAGTTCCCCCCTTAAAGGTATATACATTACACAGGGCAACTTGGACAGCAACTTCCTGATTGCCGCGTTTATCTGCACATGTGCAGTCGCCGGAAGTTGCTGTCTGATTTACTCCTTAATAGCGGTGAGTGCTACTAGCCTCACCGTTATTTTTAACCACAAAATCCTGGCCATTGTAGGAGTAATGAGGAAAGAATAGATTCCACCAAGTTCAGAGGGATGTAGGGAGGATAATTGTGTTTTTACTTTTTCACAATTTTACACCGGTTTATATTCGGATGCTGTTGTACACTTCAATCACACAAACATTTGCTGCAACTGCCCCCACACCCCCAACCCAGACCACAATTTTGCACCCATTAAAATTAATAAATGGAAAATCATAGGCATGGGAATGCAGAAGTGGAAGATGCCGGTCAATGTTGGCATTGAATGTACAAGTGTGGTAGCATTACCTGCTTCAGGGTGATTGTGTTTTATTGGCAGTAGCCATAAGAGACTGAGTGGGAGTGCACAGGCGCCACCCGACTTATCCAAGGGTGAAGATGGGTTTCACTATTTCTACTGTATCTGAAGTTGGTGGAGTGTGTGCATACTCCCAGCTTTCCTCTTATATCTTCCCTACCGTTCCCCTGGAGGGTATGTTGTTGTGAGGGAGGCATTGTTGAACAGCTGTTACTGTTCATTGGAATAAAATGTCATTGTGTCATTGTAGGGTGAAATGCTTTCTCACCCTGCACTCGGTGACTGCTCGGGATTATCACTGTGCTCACAATTCAGCATTTACTGATGCAGCAAAACACTGGTTTGAGTATCTTTCATGGTCAATCATGTAAGTAAAGAGAGCAAATTGTGTCTCCTTACCTAAAGATACCTCAAAGCTGATTGGCTTTTCACCAATTTTCCTGTCGATCATTGTTGCTTCAAAAATCGTACCAAACAGAAGAAAATCTTGTACAGTTTCCTCATCAATCTGAAAAAGGCATGTGTTAGTCATAGCAGGTAATACTGAGAAGATAAACAGTAAATACAGAATCATCATAAAATCTGTATTTCGTCCAGTTTTTCCAAATGACTGAAGTAGCGGAGATAAAATTGAACAGGATTTCTTTTAAAATGGGAATATTTATTGCCATTCTTCCTTTCCTAAACTTTGTTTTTCCCCAATGCCTTTTATTTGGATTGAAATCACACTTAATATATTATTGAACTTAATATCAGATATTAAGTGAAATATTAAGGGGTAGAAGTTGGTTTGTGTTGCACCTGTTTTTTGGGTGTAAAGCGACCACAAAGTATACTAATTTAGCAGTGGGACGGCTCAAGCCTGCGCAGCCATTGGTCCTGCTGCTAAATGCTTAGGACTCATTTTTTTAAACGTCCTGGCAGCCGCCTAATATATGTGTTGGGCTCCTTGAATTTGTTGATGCAGGGCCTGACACCTGTGGAAGGACCCCTCTACAAGATGAGTTACCAATGGCCAGAGCAGGCATTGGGCCGGCCACGTTCAGCATTCTTCAGCAGCCAGCTAAAGGGAAGTTAGATTTCATTTTTAAAAACTCTCTGTGGAGCCAGGAGGACCTGGAGTGCGCCGCCCAACTCCATTCATTTCTAACCCTGTGTAGTAAAACCTTCATTATAATAGTACAAAATTTCTTTATTCACTAACATTTTAATGTACTTATTACCAGCATGGCACCGTGCACTTTCAAACCTCCTTGGTTTGCACACAGCAGCTGCTCACTCCACACAGTACGTCAGCTGGAGCAATGTAGCTGTTCTGCACTGCGGACCTCTGAACTACTGGTAGAAATATTACTGGTCAATACAAAATGTGCTTACAACTAGGACAACCGAGTATGTGGGGAAGGTTAGCTGTGCCTTCTGAGATGGAGTCTCCTACAGTGGTGAAGCTGGCAGCCTGATAGAGCTGAAGAGACTTCCTGCGACAGTGGCAGCATTCCTGAGCAGAACGATATGGAAGGTTAAACATATTGAACTGACGGAATAGCCCATTTTAACTTAGATGCCTAGGTCTGAACTTGGTTTTTTAAGAGCATTCCATATCCTGACAAAACTAAACAACAGCGGCCTTGACATCCTTCCTAAAGTGCGGTGCCCAGAATTGGACACAATATTCCAGCTGAGGCCTAACCAGTGATTTATAAAAGTTCAGCAAAACTTCCTTGCTTTTGTATTCTATGGGCTCAATTTTGTCAATGGGGAGCTTTTGGAGGCGGAACTCCCACTTTTTGGGTTGTAGTCCCACCTCCATCAACTTGTGGCCAACCCAGCGGGCTCAGCAGGCCAATTAAGGGACACCTGGTTACTGGTGACGTCAGCGATTGACATTTCATCTGTCAAGAGCTTTTGACAGATGAAAAATTAGCGTTTGACAGCTCTGTGAAGCTGTCAAACACTGACAATCTGTCTTCTAACTTGAGTCCTTCTACTCAGACTCAGTTAGAGATCTCTCCAGATCAGAAAGCAGAGGCTGCAGCTTTTGACAGTTCAGCGGCCATTCTGCTTTCTGTGCCGGTGAGCTGAGGGACTCCCAAGAACTGAAGGAAGGAAGCCTGCAGGAGAAAGTAAAGGTAAGTAAAACTTATTAAAACACTTTACACTCACCTCACACACTTACCCCTTGCACACATGCACCCATCACTCACCTGCACAATGGACATCTCGACCCCTCCAACCCCTGCAGACCGACGGTCCGCCTCGCTAACTTGGCGTGGTTCGGAGCCGTCGGACAGCCCACACTTCAGGGCTAAAAATAGGGATTAGGCAAAAAACTGCCTGTTAACTACCTGTTAACAGGCAGTTAATTAGCACTAATCTCCTTCCCGCCTCGGGGATGCAGCTCCCAGCACAGGTCGGGTACCCGCCTCCTGGGACATTGGCACGGAGGCGGGTTGGGGGCGGGATGGGTTCCTGCCCCCCGATTCTGCAATTTTCCCACCTCTCCCGCCTCCAAACCCGCCTCCTCGGGGCTTGGAAAATCGAGCCCTATGGCTCTATTTATAAAGCCATGGATTCCATTTGCTATTTTTTTTAAAAACAGCCTTATCAACTTGTCCTGCCACCTTCCTTGTTAAGCATCTAATTGTATCATTCATTTCTAATTTCCTGGAAATGAATAACTATTGGAGAAAGCTAAGGGGGAACAAATTGGATGAAGTTAGTGAAAATTAACATTCATTATTGACACTGTACCTGCGCTGCATACAGATTCAAATCCATGTATTCTTGTAAAAAGAAACATTTAAAATCTCAATGATAAGGTTGACAATGTGTAATATATATTTTAAATTTTCAGACGCTCAATAGACCTTTGTTACCATTAAAAGTATGTGAGCTGCACAAAATGTTTAAACAATTTTGCTTTACTATGAAACTAAGCAAGAGATTAATGTGTGTCTGTAATTCTCATAAGTAAAACCCTAACCCGTGAAGTAATTAAATTAAAGGGAACTAGCATGAAACTATCTGAAATTAACCTTTCTGCTTCTTCTGATTCTAACAAAAGTCTTGGAGATTGCAATCAAACTTGAAATTAATGTATCAGTAATAAACTTTAAGGAAAAAAAGTAACAGAGACCACAACTTCATTCCTTCTCCACTTATCCCCAGATTAACATGAAAGAACTGGTGAGGAGAGATTGGGTCGACTCGGCCTGTATTCACTAGAGTTTGGGGATCTCATTGAAACGTATAAAATTCTGACAGGGCTAGACAGACTGGATGCAGGGAGGATGTTTCCCCTGGCTGGGGGGTCTAGAATGAGGGGTCACAGTCTGAGGATACGGGGTAGGACATTTAGGACTAAGATGAGGAGAAATTTCTTCACTCAGAGGGTGGTGAACCTGTGGAATTCTCTACCACAGAAGGCTGTGGAGGCCAATTCACTGAATAAATTTAAGAAGGAGATAGATAGATTTCTAGACACAAAAGGCATCAAGGGGTATGGGGAGAGAGCGAGAATATGGTATTGAGATAGAGGATCAGCCATGATCGTGTTGAATGGCGGAGCAGGCTCGAAGGGCCGAATGGCCTACTCCTGCTCCTATTTTTCTATGTTTCTATGGTGATTGTAAAACAAACCCAAGAAGAAGACTCTATTGGTTCCACTTCAACTTCAGTAGAGTTTGTCTTATCAGAAGAGCTCGAGGTTTTGGATTCTTCAGCTGTGGGCGACGTCTTTTGGTCTTTCCCAGATTTGGGCTCTTTAGGCACAATCTTCAATTCCTTTGCAACCTTAGAGAATCTTGACTCAGCTGCCCCGGCTGCCAGAATCTCCACTGTAATTTCAATCAGGAGACGGCCCCTGAATGATACTCCTTCTCCAATACCCATATTGAGCTCCTGATTATCATCCATTAGGGTATAATTGCGGGTTGAGCCGTACAAATTGATCCACGCTGGTCCAAAAGTTGGCAAAAATCCTTAAAGAAGCACACAATGAAGTTTTTCTGGATATCAATTTTCATTTTATATCATTTTTTGATTTTGTAATATTAACATTTTATTTAATGTTTTTGTTCATTTGTTTTTGTCTTTATTATTTGTATTCCACCACCGCACACACCCACACTCTCATTCCCCCGGTAGTCTCACTGTCCAAACTATGCTCCTCCTCAGTGTGGAGGGGAGGTGGGAAGGTCCAACATTTGACATCTGCATGCATATCATTTTAACAATGTTCCTTGATTAACCACCAGGAGTCACACTTAAATGGTGAAGGAAGGGACCTAGCCCCACCTCACAGACCAGATTATCTTGCTTCTGCTAGAAAACTCAGCAAAACTATCCCTCTGGAAATATCCCAAATCTCATAGTCATTCGAGGCTACAATTGTAACTTGGGTCTCTTGGTAGGTACTCCCAAGACTAGTGTTGTAACTATCAAGCCATCCTTTTTTCTTGAATTAATGATAAGAATACAAAGAATTTTTAGGCAAAGGCCATTAGGCACAAGCCCATTCCATTTTCAGAACTCAACCCCACCCACCTGTCTCCTAATTATATTCTTCAGTCCCTTCTCTCTCCAAAATGCATTTAATCATCTCTTGGACTCATTTAAACAGTCTGCTTTAATGTTCTGCCCTAAATACTCATTCCACAACTATATTATCCTTTGGGGAAAGTGTTCCATCTGACTTTTCTTAATTCCTAATTGCTTAATTTTAACTTCAATCCCCTGGAATTTTAATCCTTCATCATAATGAACAATTTGCTTAAATCGATTTTATCAATTCTGCATAATCCTGAAAATTTCAATGTCATCATCTCAAAATCACTCTTCCAAAGAAACAAGCCTATTTTCTAAACCATACCTTACTTAAAGATTCCACACCAAGAATAGTCTTTGTTTTTCATCTGCGTGCCCTCTCAAGGGAAATAAAATCATTCCTCTGATTTAGTGCCCTGAAATTGCACACAGTATTCCCAGCGGGGTCGAACCACTATAATAGTGGTCATTTTCTCAAATTGTGCACCAGGCATGGAGCCTCACCCACCACAAGCACAGATCAGAAATTTTGCCATACTTTCCACAATGTTCCATCTATTAAAATTAATGATTGGAAAATTGTTGGGGGTGCCCCCAAATTCCTGGCTGCCAATGCCAGCAGGCGCGATTCTGAGCCAGGAGTGCAATTTAAGAAAATTGCCCCTTATAACTCTTACGGTTTGTATTTTGTCACCCTCCTGATGAGAGCCAATACCTTATTTATATTTTTTGCCACAACTATAACTCGCAGATCTTCTGAAATCTGAAGAATTCATTTGAAAGTCTTAAATATATAAATCGAGAATAGCAATATTATCAACAAAAACACCATCTTGCTGCTGCCGATATATGTAATGGCTTTAACTATCAAGCATTCAATAGTTTTTATTTTGAACTCCAGTGAGCCTAGTCAATCATTAAATGCTTACATAACATTTATTTTATAATGAAAATTTAAAGGAACATTTTCTTTGACAGGAAATTGATTTTTTGCTGAGAAATTTCACAAGTTTTCCTGACAAAGTTGACAGAAGTGGAAAAGGTAGAAGCAATGGAAGGGGTGAAAATGATAGACAGGATGTACGAGAAAGGCTGGGAATGCTTAGAGTGGATAAGTCGCCTGGTCCTGATGGCTTGCATCCCAGGTTGCTAAGGGAATTGGGGGAGGAGATAGTGGAAGGGCTTGCCATAATTTTCCAATCTTCCCTAGATGTGGGGGAGGTGCCTGAGGATTGGAAAGTGGCAAATGTGACACCATTGTTCAAGAAAGGGTGGAAGGACAATCCTGGTAACTACAGGCCGGTCAGTTTAACATCAGTGGTGGGTAAAGTTTTAGAAACAATAATCAAGGAAAAAATTAACGGGCACTTGGAGAGGTTTAAGCTAATTAAGGAGAGCCAACACGGATTTGTAAAAGGCAGATCGTGTTTGACCAATCTAATTGAATTTTTTGATGAAGTAACAGAGAGGATTGATGAAGGGAATGCAACGGATGTTGTCTACATGGATTTTCAGAAGGCGTTTGACAAAGTACCACTTATAAGGCTGGTTAACAAAATTGAGGCTCATGGAATAGGTGGGTCAGTGGCAGCTTGGATAATGAATTGGCTTAAGGACAGAAAACAGCAAGTTGTGGTAAATGGCTGTTTTTCAGACTGGAGGATGGTAGACTGTGGTGTTCCCCAAGGGTCAGTGCCGGGGCCACTGCTTTTTTTGATATATATAAATGACCTGGATATTGGAATACAGAGTAGAATTTCTAAATTTGCCGATGACACCAAACTTGGGGTGTGGCAACCAGTGATGATGATACTAATCGACTGCAACAGGACATAGAAAGGCTAGCAGAATGGGCAGACAAGTGGCTGATGGAATTTAATACAGAGAAGTGTGAGGTGATGCATTTTGGCAGAAGGAACAGGGAGAGGCAATATACACTTAATGGCACAGTTTTAAAGAGTGTGCAGGGACAGAGGGACCTGGGAGTTAATGTGCATAGGTTCCTGAAGGTGGCAGGACATATTGAGAGAGTGACTAACAAAGCATATGGGATGTTGGGCTTCATAAATAGAGGTATTGAGTACAAAAGTAGAGAAGTTATGCTGAACCTTTATAAAGTGCTGGTTAGGCCATAACTGGAGTATTGCATCCAGTTCTGGTCATCACACTTTAGAAAGGATGTGAGGGCCCTTGAGAGGGTGCAGAGTAGATTTACCAGACTGGTTCCGGACATGGGGTATCTTAGCTACAAGGACAGGTTGGAGAAGCTGGATTTGTTTTCATTAGCGCAAAGGAGGTTGAGTGGTGATTTGATAGAGGTGTACAAGATTATGACGGGTTTGTATAAGCTAGACGGGGAAAGGCTGTTCCCACTAGTTGATGGTACAAGGACTAGGGGACACAGATTTAAGGATTTGGGCAAGAGATACAGGGGGGATGTGAGGAAAAACTTGTTTACGCAGCGAGTGGTGATGACCTGGAATTCGCTGCCGATGGAAGTGGTGGAAGCGGAGACACTCAATGTTTTCAAGGGGAGACTGGATAGGCACTTGAGGGAAATAAACTTGCAGGGCTACAGGGATAGAGCGGGGAAATGGGACTGACTGGATTGCGCTACAGAGAGCCGGCACGGACTCGATGGGCCAAGTGGCCTCCTTCTGTACCTCTATGACTCTATAAGTGGTTCTCACCATTATCTCCATCCTGTTCATTTGATATTTTCTTCAAGTCAATGTAATGAGTTCCTATGGCAACGTCATTAACATTCCCTTCGTCCCACACCTGAATTTTGACTCGACGGCAGAGTGGTGGAAACATTTCTTTGAAAATGATCTGTTCATTCCAGACAGGTTCAGCACAGTTTTTCTGCACAGATGTTCGGCCCTGATGACCAGAAGGAAATAGTAAGAATGAGAGTCTCTGTCACGAACAGAGTGGAGAGAGTAAACCATTCCAATCCGACAACTTTCCAACAACTTTCACATCATGGGCTCTCAAAGGAATCTTAACCGGCCAAATTCAACATTTGGGGGTGATTTTGCCAGCCCTGGGGAGGCAGGTATGGAGGCGGGACTGCCGGGAAAATGGCAGAATTTGAGGGTTTGAAAATAATTTGCCTTTCTAGGCATCTTCTGACCTGGTGAGGGCGCTAACCAGATGGTTACCGGGGCTCCAAGGGTTAAGTTGTGAGGAGAGATTACATAAACACGGCTTGAATTCCCTGGAATATAGAAGGTTAAAGGGTGATTGGAATGAGATTTTAGGATTTTGAGTGGAATTGATAGGGTAGAGGGAGAGAAACATTTTCTGCTAGTGGGAGTGTCTAGGACAAGAAGACATAACCTTAAAATTAGAGCCAGGCCATTCAGGAGAGAAGTTAGGAAACACTTCTGCATGCAAAGGGTAGAAGAAGTGTGGAACTCTCTCCCACAAAAAGCAGTGGATGCTAGCTCAATTAATCATTTTAAATCTGAGTTCAATAGATCTTTGCTACCCAAGGGTATAAAAGGATATGGAGCCAAGGTGGGTGGGTGGAGTCAAGATACAGATCAGCCACGATCGCACTGAATGATGGAACAAGCTCGAGGGGCTGAATGGCCTACTCCTGCTCCTACGTCCCGAAGCCATGATGGCTTCCCGTGCAGGCCTTGGATTAAAATTGCAGGTGATTTGCATATTTAAGGAAGGGCTCTACTGCCTTCCAGTGTGCGTTTCCAGCTCGCCTGCTCAAAAGAGCAGAATAAAATTGCAACCCGCGGAATCGGAGGGTTCAAGTCGCTGCGGCCCTTTTTTACTGCCCACCCACCCGGTTTCCGCCTGCCAGGCAGGGGTAAAATCAGCCCTCAAGTTTTGTAATAAGTAACATGTAGCATAATAAAAGGCAAGACCCCTAGTAGGCCAATCCGCAGGAATCCTATTCAGGACTAATTAATAAAGTTATTTAGCATCTGTCTCAAATAAACTGTTTCATGTCATAATCACTTCGGTGAAGTTGCAGACTGGTGCAATAAAAGTGCTAATAAGCAGAAAAATCATTTTAAAGGTAATACCCTTTGACCAGAAAAGGTGATGATGACATATGGGTCCACAAAATCCTTGTTGTCTCCCATGAATGCCTTTGTTACATTTGCCATGATGCTGGAGTTCATCTTCGGAAGTCCCTGAGCTTTGTAAATTTTGACATAAAACCTTGCCCACGGTCTTTCTGTTGGAAACCCCATTGGAATGAGTAGATTCCTATTGCACACCAAAAATTGCATTGCAAGTAAAAATTCAACGGCCCAGAAATTCGGGTCGGGGGCTTCCCGCGGGTGCAAGCCCCCGACCTACACTTACATATCGCGCTGACATTTGAAGACTGGGCCTGCGTGGATTTCCGGTCTGTGGCCCGGTTCAGCTCCCGGCGCGCTGTGCATGCGTGATCCAGCGGCGTACTTAGTGCGATGAGCCGGCTGGGATCACGTGAGCACTGGGCAACCAATGGGAGTTTACAAAAGTCCATTCATGAGTTAGACATAAGACCTGTCAAACTCATGAAAAGTCCGGGCGCCCAAAACACTATTAAACTTTAAATAAAAGTTTTTTAAAATTCCAATAATTAAATTAACTATTAATAACTTTAAAAAACTATTTTAAACAATTATTCAAATTTCTGCCAAAATTTTTTTTTCAAGAAATCGGGTCCGAAAATACACTTACCTTACTGTAAATTCTTTAAAAATAATAAACCTGTGGAAAAAAAATTCTAACTTTAATTATTAGACCACTTACCTTATAAAACTAAGTCCTTACGTCTGCTGGAGGCCTTCACGCACAGACAAACCTGTCAAAAAAACCGAAGTTCAACGCGTACGCGCTGCCTCAAACGTCGCTAGGGAACCGCCTCTTAACCCCTTGGTTCAGAGGAGTGGAAATGCCGGTTTTCCGCGCATGCGCTGTGCATGCTGAAATCCGGCACTTCCAACGGGCCCACGCATGAGTACCCCGTCCGTACTCACGCGTTTGGACCGGAATTACTGGGCCAACATCTTTTACCTTTTTTAAACAGTAACTGAAACAAAAAGCTAATTAAAACAAATTGAAATATTAGGGGAGCTAGGAGACACGGTGACCTTTCACCTCTGGAACGGAGGGTCGACTCCAGGTCAGTCTGATGGAATGAGAGTCTCCTCCGTGTGCTGGCTGGAAGGGTCCTCTGTGAAATGAGTTTGACAGTCTCTCAATCCCGGTCCACTGGTCATGGGCCTACAGCACAAAACTGCCCCAAATGCAGAGCGGAGTGGCAATCTCACTGACAGACCTAACGTTGAATGGTGTCGGAAAAGGAAAGAATGTCACAACTGGTGCAAGCAGAGGGTGCCCTTCTCAGGCAGAGCAGAGGAAATGTCATTCTGCATCGAACTGTGCTGCACCCGACCTGGCAATGCTTGGTGCTGATGCCTGAATTGGAACTTGTTTCATTCACTGGCACTTAAATCATCACTTTGAGCACAATATTTTAAAATTAAAATACAGATTCACCATCTCAAGAAAAAAACATTAATTTAGTTGAAAAACAAATACTTTTCATGATGTAAATTTTCACACGAACAAACAGTAAACACATTTTATTCCTGCATTGAAAAGTCTCATGTTTTACCTATTAAAACGTTACATTATAATCCAAGAGCAAGAGCACGTAGGTTTGAATAGAACATTCTGGAAATGCACAACAGATCTATTAACGTCTGAAAGCAAAGCAGTAAGTTAACATTTCAGGTGTACTCTTCATCGGGACTGTTTTAACAAGGGGACAACGCATAAAACACTAAGCCATCGTTGTCTGTTTACAGACGCTGTCTGCCCTGCTATGTATTGCCAGCATTATGGGTTTTTTTAATTTCAGATTTCCAGCACTGGCAGTTTTTCCTTTCTTTTTAATTGCATAAAGGTTTGAAGCTGAACACAACGTTGTTCTTTCTCTGGGACAGCAGGCGTTGGTAATGGAGGATCGCTGCAGCGGGGCCACTGGGAGAGGAGGAGGTGAAGGCTGGGGCTTTGGGCGAGGATCCCCCTATCGGTACATGGCCAGTAGGGTGGTCTGCACCCCTGGAGTCCGACTGCCTTTCCTCCGCCACATTCCCGGGACACTGCAACCTTCTCCGCTTTCCTAGATTTTCAAAGCTTCACTCTCGCTCTGCTATTTTGCTGCTGCCATTTACAGCTCCTCTGGACCCAGCTTTTATTCCTTTTCTAGTCCCATTACCACCCCCTTTTGCCTTGCCCTTTTTGTCATTTAATCTCTCCTGCCTTCCACCCTATCGCAGACCTTTCCCTTTGTTCTCTCCTCCCCTCCCCCTTTCCTTGGCTCTCTGTCCATGCAGCTTCTTCCAGTTCTGAGGAAAGGTCAGCGACCCGAAACGTTAACTCTGTTTCTCTCTCAACAGATGCTGCCTGACCTGCTGAGCATTTCCCGCATTTTCTCTTGTTATCACAACTTTGTTTTTGTTCGATTTGCTCAAAAGGAATGAGAATGTAGCCATACTTTTCGATTTCTCCCTCAGTAGCTTCACTGGTTTTCTGAGGAGGTTGCATGCTATCTCCTTTCCCAGTAACAGAAATGTCACATTTAAGGTAGCCTTTCACCCCAGTCTTGATATCACTGGGATCAGTAAGAGGTGCCCACTTGTTATTGAACTGATGGCCTGAAGCAAGAGCAAGAAAAAAAGTTAATTCGGTATGCTCATGTTAATTCATTTCTTAAATTATGACTAACCACAGTCAGAATTGCATATTTATTGTATTGCTGCAATTACTGCAGCACTCCAGCAGATCACAGGGGCAATTGGTTGTTGGCCGAGACAATGGATAGCACACAAACAAACAGTTCCAGGTCTATCGGTGACTCTGGAGAAAGCTCTTCCCTTTACCTTTTTGAGCAGAAAAGCAACCTTCAAAGTGCCATTATGTTCTTTTCAACCTTATAATTATGAATTAAAGCTTTTGAAAAAATGTAAACTTCGAAAAGAAGCCAATTTGAAAGCTAAAATTAAACACTGCAAGACAACTTTATGATTCATAAGCAGATTGCTTGATGGTTCCATGGCTTCACAAGTCTGGTACAGTAAATGAGTCCCATCTTACTCAATCTTTATTATCTCAGGCACCCCCACACACCCAGTGTGATGAAATATTCCATTCATCACTCATCAGTATTTCTCTGCCTGTGACTGTGGTTGGTTTCAGTTTCATTTCCATTGTATTGTACTGTGTGTAGGGCTCCGCCTATACCTGGCTCCTATGTAAGCTGGCCCAGCCTGCAGCACATCCAGTACGGCAGACCTCTGGATGGAAGATACATTCTCCTCTGTGTGTTACCTTCTAAGTCAATAAAAGCCTTGTTTTGTTTCGCTAACATCGAGTCTCGGATTTACTGAGGCACATCAATTTTATTGACTTAATTTTCAACACAATGGATCAACTCTTGAAACCCGAACGTTTGGATTTGGACCAGCATGCTTCGGACGCATCGGCACGCTTCGGACACTGGTTTATGTGTATGGAATTCTTCCTGGACAATTCCGCAGCCGTCAAAGACGCTACGGATGCTGCGAGTATGAAACTTGGAATTCTGCGGAATTGGGTAAGCCACCGGGTTTACCCCCTCATCCAAGACGCCGACACGTACCCGGCCGCCTGCGACATCTTAAAGGCGCATTACCAGCAGCCTACGAATGAGGTGTATGCTAGGCATCTGCTCGCTACTCACGCACAGCGACCTGGGGAATCGGTGGAGGAGTTCCTAGGCACCCTGAAAACGCTTGGCAAAGACTGCAAGTGCCAAAATGTAAAAGCCGCAGTGTACACTGACGAGCTTGTTCGCGATGCCTTTATCACAGGCCTCAGCTCCACTTACATCCGGCAGAGACTGCTGGAAAAAACGGGATTGGACCTGAAACAGGCTGTGGACACAGCGCGATCCCTGGATGTGGCCCAGAGAAACTCGGACGCCTACTCTTCAGCCTGCGCCGTCCACGCCGCCACCTTGGAAGGCATCTTCCCCGCCCGGCAGCCCGACACCGTCAGGGCCCTGCTCTCCCCCCAGAAGCCCTACGACAGCCGCGACGCGTCGTGGACCCAACTGCTACTTCTGCGGGCAGCCGAAGCACACCAGAAACCTGTGCCCGGCGAAAGGCACCACCTGCTTTAAGTGCGGTAAGAAGGGGCACTTCGGGAAGGTGTGCAGAGGGAACCCCGCCGGAAAACCCGCCACCGCCGCGTGTGCGCCGTGGGAGCGGCCATCTTGGACGCCATCTTGCCCAACCTCGTGGGGTCCGCCATCTTGTGAGCAGACAGCGTGGACGCCACCTTGTCTCGATCAGGGCCCTACAGTGGCATTGGTCACAGTGGACCAGACCAGGCCGCACCCGCTATCCAAATCAATGGTGGACATCGAGGTAAACGGGTGCGGGGTTAAATGTTTAATTGACAGTGGAAGCACGGAGAGTTTTATCCACCCTGAACTGGTACAACTCTCCCAAAAGGTGGTCCCTACTCGGGGTACCATCTCTATGGCTGATAAAACCCAGACATCGACCATTATGGGTTACTGCACGGTACAATTGTCCGTTAACGGAACGGTATACGATAATTTTAAAGTACTAATCATGAAGAATCTATGTGCGAGCGTGATCTTGGGCCTGGATTTCCAGTGCTACCACCAAAGCATCACGCTCAAGTATGGTGGGTCCCAGCCGCCCCTCACAGTGTGCGGTCTGGCTACCCTGAAGGTAAAGCCGCCTTCGCTATTCGCGAACCTTACCCCTAACTGCCGGCCAATAGCGACCAAAAGCAGGAGGTACAGCTGGGAGGACAGGCGGTTTATCGCGACCGAGGTAGACAGGCTCCTGAAGGAGCGCATTATTGAACGCAGCAACAGCCCGTGGCGCGCCCAAGTGGTGGTGGTAAGGGGTAGCGAGAAGAAACGGATGGTGATCGACTATAGCCAAACGATCAACAGGTACACCCAACTAGACGCCTACCCGCTACCCCGCATATCAGAAATGGTGAACCAAATCGCCCAATACCGGGTGTTCTCCACCATCGACCTCAAATCAGCGTACCACCAGCTCCCTATCAGACCAGAGGACCGCCCGTACACCGCCTTCGAGGCGAACGGACGCCTCTACCAATTCCTCAGAGTCCCCTTTGGGGTGACGAATGGGGTCTCGGTCTTCCAGAAGGAGATGGACCGCATGGTCGATGACCACCACTTGCAGGCAACATTCCCCTACCTCGACAACGTCACCATCTGCGGTCACAACCAGCAGGATCACGACTCGAACCTCGAGAGGTTCCTGAAAACCGCACAAAAACTCAACCTCACCTACAACGAGGACAAGTGCATTTACAACACCACGCGCCTCTGCATACTAGGCAGCGTGGTGGAGAATGGGGAAATCGGACCAGACCCCGACCGATTGCGCCCCCTACGGGAGCTGCCCCTGCCCAACACTCCCAAAGCCCTGAAAAGGTGCCTGGGGTTATTTTCTTATTATTCCCAATGGGTCCCCAACTACTCCGACAAAGCCCGCCCCCTCTTGAAAGCATCCTCTTTTCCGCTCTCTGCTGAGGCCCATGCCGCCTTCAAAAGCATTAAGCAGGATATTGAGCGGGCCACGCTACAGGCAGTGGACGAGAACACTCCCTTTCAAGTGGAAAGTGATGCGTCTGACTTTGCCTTGGCGGCCACCCTCAACCAGGCGGGGCGGCCCGTAGCTTTCTTCTCGAGGACCCTCCAAGGGCCCGAGATCAGACACTCCTCCGTAGAAAAGGAGGCCCAAGCCATCGTGGAGGCAGTGCACCACTGGCGCCACTACCTAGCCGGCAAACGCTTCACCCTACTTACCGACCAGCGGTCGGTAGCGTTTATGTTCAATAATAAACAGAGGGGGAAGATTAAAAATGATAAGATTCTTAGGTGGCGGATCGAGCTCTCCACCTTCGATTATGACATAATTTACCGGCCAGGGGCCCTTAACGAATCCCCCGACACCCTCTCACGAGGGATGTGTGCCAGCGTCACCGGGGATCGGCTACAGACCCTCCACAATGACCTCTGCCACCCAGGGGTCACGCGGCTGGTCCACTTCATAAAGTCCCGCAACTTACCCTACTCGATTGAGGAAGTTCGGTCCCTGACCAGGAACTGTCGCACTTGCGCTGAGTGCAAGCCTCGGTTCTACCGCCCAGATAGAGCCCACTTAATCAAAGCTACACGGCCCTTTGAGCGGCTCAGCTTAGATTTCAAGGGCCCCCTCCTGTCCGTCGACCGCAATGTTTACTTCCTGAACATTGTGGACGAATACTCTCGTTTCCCATTCGCCTTCCCCTGCCCAGACATGACCAGCGCCACGGTCATTAAATGCCTCAACAGCCTGTTCTGCCTGTTCGGTATGCCGAGCTACATCCATACGGATAGGGGGGCGTCCTTCATGAGTGAAGAGCTACGCCAGTACATGCTGTCCAGGGGGATCGCCACGAGCCGTACCACCAGCTACAACCCCCGGGGTAACGGTCAAGTGGAGCGAGAGAACGGGACAGTATGGAAAGCAGTCACTCTAGCTCTAAGGACCAAAGGCCTCCCTATCTCCCGCTGGCAGGAAGTCCTCCCAGATGTGCTCCATTCGATACGGTCGCTATTGTGTACTGCCACTAATGCCACGCCTCACGAGCGAATGTTTGTCTTTCCCCGGAAATCCACCTCAGGCGTATCCATGCTGTCATGGCTCTCCACCCCAGGTCCGGTATTCGTGCGAAGGCATGTGAGGGGCCACAAGACGGACCCTCTCGTGGAGTCAGTGCACCTACTCCACGCCAACCCCCAATACGCGTATGTCCGGCACGCCGACGGAAGGGAGGACACAGTGTCCATAAAAGACGTCGCCCCAGCCGGTAACGACAACAACCACGACAACAGCAGCAACAACGACCACAGCAATTCTTACCCACCCACTACTCTTTCATCACCCCCGGAAGAACATCGACCAACGGTACCCCCACCAACTACCCCTTCAACAACCCTGGCGGCACCCCCGGCAGAGACCCAGGAGGCCACCGGGGACACCCAGCCGACACCCGTGGCACCACAACAGCCACGTCGGTCGCAGAGGACTATCAAACCCCCGAACAGACTAAATCTATAGAAGGGGTGAATGTGATGAAATATTCCATTCATCACTCATCAGTATTTCTCTGCCTGTGACTGTGGTTGGTTTCAGTTTCATTTCCATTGTATTGTACTGTGTGTAGGGCTCCGCCCATACCTGGCTCCTATGTAAGCTGGCCCAGCCTGCAGCACATCCAGTACGGCAGACCTCTGGATCGAAGATACATTCTCCTCTGTGTGTTACCTTCTAAGTCAATAAAAGCCTTGTTTTGTTTCGCTAACATCGAGTCTCGGATTTATTGAGGCACATCACCCAGCACCACACACCCAGCACCACACCCAGCGCCACATCCCCAGCACCACATCCCCAGCGCCACACCCAGTGCCACACAGTCACCTGAGCTCTGGCAAAGGCATTAGAGAAATATGAGATAACTTGGTTATCAGTAAGCTGCAGTAAAGTCTGTTACTTATTTATTATCATTATTTTTACTCTTTATTTCCAACCTATTTCATTCTGAAACTTTAAAACTCCCCAAGGCCATGCACTGTTCCCTAACCAACAACAACACAAATACTTGTGTTTATATAGCGTCTTTAACATAGTAAAACATCCCAAGGCGCTGCACAGGAGTGTTATAAGACAACAAATTTGACACCGATCAACATAAGAATAAATTAGGGCAGGTGACCAAAAGCCTGGTCAAAGAGGCAGGTTTTAAGGAGCGCCTTAAAGGAGGAAAGAGAGGTAGCGAGGCAGAGAGGTTTAGGGAGGGAATTCCAGAGCTCAGGGCCTAGGCAACAGAAGGCCCGGCCACAAAAGGAACCAAAGGAACATAAAATTGTTTGCTCACTAACTGACTCAGTTTTCAATGTATTATCACCGCTGATGTTGTCTCTGCTGATTCTTGCCTCGGTGGGTTGGAACACTTTATAATTAGGCCAGTGACCCTTTTCCCATTTCAAAAAAAAGAGCAGGGAGTTCTCCCGATGCCCCAGCTAACATCCCCCCGTTAAGCACCACCACCAAAAACAAATCAATTAATAACTTGGGCTGAATTTTCCTCCCGGGCGGTTTTGCCGCCGGGGTAAGGTCAGGCAGGACTTCCACACACCACCCTGACCTCTACCCGTTTTCCTGGATCAGGGCTGGTAATCTATACAGGATGAGCATCCAGTGGCATCTCTGCCACCGAGAGGGAGCCTGCTGTTGCCAGGAAGCAAAATTCAACAGTGCTGCGATGGCCACCTTAGACATCCCCGCAACAGAAGAAGAGGAAGTCATGGGTAAAAGGGCAAAAAAGGCCCAAAGATTTATTTTTAAATTTCAGTGAAGAATCTCAGTGAACCAATTGGCCAGGAAGAGGAGGTTAAGAAGTCTCTCCCTCTAAGTGGGGAATGGGGGGATGGGGGGGGGCGGGATTGGTGAGCTTTCCATCTTTGTACTGCCATCCCTCTCATGGTGTTCCCTGGGGTTGGTAGTGGCAGTAGAGAAGAAAATTGGACATGGCCGAACACCCCGCCTAGCGAGGGGAGAGTTTCCTGTGTCCGGCACTGGACCGGCTGAAATATCGGGCGAGTCCGAACATAACACTCAATTTTCCTCCAGGCATGCACTCTGACACGTCCAGTTTTCCGATATTCAATGCGCCCATGCGATCCAGTGTGCCCAGGAGGAGACCCAGGAAAACTTCCCTATAACCTCAAATTAGCAACAATTGAAT
This sequence comes from Somniosus microcephalus, assembly GCF_052327205.1. Classification (NCBI taxonomy): domain Eukaryota; kingdom Metazoa; phylum Chordata; class Chondrichthyes; order Squaliformes; family Somniosidae; genus Somniosus; species Somniosus microcephalus. Next base: position 5,977 of record NW_028225660.1, on the reverse strand, counting down.
GTACCTGATTCATTGTAAACTGTTCCTACATCCAGTTTAAATGCTCCAATCAGCGTTCCACGGATCAATTTGGAATGCAAGACCTGCACAATCACATCAGCATTTAGAAAAATAGCAAATGAGTGAAAAGGTTTACTGAAAAACTTGGCATTTATTAATGAAATGTTAAAACGGATAAAAATAGGACATTCCCAAGCTTTGATCAGTTCATCTGCTGTCAGTTCCTTACTCTTGTGATAAAGGTAAACTTTCAGGTTTGGACTTTGGGCCCATTTTCAAAAAACAGATAAATTTTCAGGAATGGAATTCAGTGGGTATCTTCATGGTTTCTTTAATATGTCCCTATTTCATCAAATAACAATTCATTTGTATAGTTATGATGCTGTTATTACTACTTATAAATAATACTTCTGTTACTAAATGCTGAACCACAGGCCCTGGTTTTAAAGGGGGCGCGGGTACGGTGCATATGAGCCACAAGCGGTAGTCGAACCCGGGGAGCCCGGGGACCTGGAGGCCCAGCTGATTGGAATGGCCGGGCCATATTTGAATAAATGTTCCCCAAGTCCCATCGGATCTGACCAGATCCATTACCTGGCCGGCGGGCAAGAAAGGGATTTTGGCGGCAGGAGGCCGCAGCTGGCGGACCTCTGGAGGTGATCTGGGGGTGTTTTCTGGTCGCAATTGGGGGGGGGGGTGCGGGTAAGGTTGGGAGCTCCCGGGGCGAGGGAGGCCCAAAGCGTCCTTGTGAGGCCTGGAGGACCACTCTTGGTCCTCCTGACCCACAAGGAAACCTAAAGTATCCAGGCTCCCGACAGGTTTGCCTTATGGGGAAGCCATCATCAGACCCAATCTGCATATTTAAGGGAGGGGGGGGATTTAAGTAACTGATCTCATTTTAACTGACCCCACCCCCTCCTGCCCGGTTTCTGCCAGGTGGGAGAAGTTAGATTCGAACCCATTTAGACCAAAAAGTTCCCAGTTCAGCCCCTAGTCTTTTTTTAAATTCATTTTTGGGATGTGGGCGTCGCTGGCAAGGCCAGCATTTATTGTCCATCCCTAATTGCCCTTGAGAAGGTGATGGTGAGCTGCCTTCTTGAACCGCTGCAGTCCGTGTGGTGAAGGTACTCCCACAGTGCTGTTAGGGAGGGAGTTCCAGGATTTTGACCCAGCGACAATGAAGGAACGGCCGATATATTTCCAAATCAGGATGGCGTGTGACTTGGAGGGGAACTTGGAGGTGGTGGTGTGCCCATGCGCCTGCTGCCCTTGTCCTTCTAGGTAGATGTCACGGGTTTAGGAGGTGCTGTCGAAGAAGCCTTGGCGAGTTGCTGCAGTGCATCTTGTAGATGGTACACACTGCAGCCACGGTACACCGGTGGTGGAGGGAGTGAATGTTTAAGGTGCTGGATGGGGTACCAATCAAGTGGGCTGCTTTGTCCTGGATGGTGTCGAGCTTCTTGAGTGTTGTTGGAGCTGCACTCATCCAGGTAAGTGGAGAGTATTCCATCACACTCCTGACTTGTGCCTTGTAGATGGTGGAAAGGCTTTGAGTCAGGAGGTGAGACACTCACCGCAGAATACACAGCCTCTGACCTGCTCTTGTAGCCACTGTATTTATGTGGCTGGACCAGTTAAATTTCTGGCCAATGGTGACCCCCCAGGATGTTGATGTTGGGGGATTTGGCGATGGTAATGCCATTGAATGTCAAGGGGTGGTGATTAGACTCTCGCATGTTGGAGATAGTCGTTGCCTGGCACTTGTGTGACGCAAATGTTACCCTGCCACTTATCATCCCAAGCCTGAATGGCATGCAGGTCTTGCTGCATTTGGGCATGGATCTGAGGAGTTGTGAATGGAAGTGAACACTGTGTAATCATCAGCGAACATCCCCACTTCTGACCTTTTGATGGAGGGAAGGTCATTGATGAAGCAGCTGAAGATGGTTGGGCCTAGGACACTGCCCAGAGGAACTCCTGCAGCGATGTCCTGGGGGTGAGATGATTGACCTCCAACAACCACAACCATCTTCCTTTGTGCTAGGTATGACTCCAGCCAGTGGAGAGTCCCCCACCCCCCCACGCCCCCCCACCCCCACCGATTCCCATTGACTTCAATTTTACTGGAGCTCCTTGATGCCACACTCAGTCAAATGCTGGCTTGATGTCAAGGGCAGTCACTCTCACCTTACCTCTGGAATTCAGCTCTTTTGTCCATGTTTGGACCAAGGCTGTAATGGGGCCTGGAGCCAAGTGGTCCCGGCGGGACCCAAACTGAGCATCGGTGAGCAGGTTATTGGTGAGTAAGTGCCACAAATAATTTTTTTTAACTGCAATAAAAAGTGATTGTGTATGGCCTGAGCATTGCTCAGTTGTTCCTATCTAACACTGTATTTATCAAGTATTTGGCCAAAATACCAGGAGTTTCCTCTGCCAATCCCAATCTATACAATGCTTGGGTAAAATCTAAAGCAGCTGAATGATTAAAATCTCTTTAAAGAATGTAAAAACCCGGGGAGAGATTTCCTCTGTGCACTACATAATCATCAAACCTGTTCTTTGGAAAGGGGTTTATAATTTTATTACACTTAGTTCACAAAGGACTTTTTCCCCTGCCCTAGATTCTATGGGGTAGATCTTGACTTTGTACGATATTGTAAAACGGGCGATAGTGAATTGGCAGCCCGCTTCTACATCACTTATTGCCTTCAATGGGTATAACAATCGGGAATGATGTAAAGGGCTGACAAACTCGCAATTATCCATTTTACACTATCCCTGTTTCTTTAAATCACAGCGAGAATATTTCTACTTTTGGGCGGGGAAACCTTTTTCAAACCAACTTCTCTTTTCCTAAATTGTAATAACATTCAGTTAGAGTATACTGGACAGTTAAAACTTTATCTGATCATTTACAAAAGGTCATTTAAAATTGTGTATAATAATGCGAATACTTACTGAAAGGTTAATGATTCTGTCAAACAATGTATCTGCTGGACCAATGTAATCAAACACAAAGTACTGCAAAGATAGAATGAATAAGTAATTAATCGTGTCACAGTAACTATTCTATGCAATTCTATTGTTCAGTCCAACACTGACACAGATATCAGGAGCATCTAAAATGCAGCTGTGTATTAACCTGGACAAATAGGGCGCGAGAGGAAGCAGGTTTGATGGGCCAAATGGCCTTTTCTCCTTTGACTGTTCTTAGGTTATAAACTTGGTCTTGCTGTCTATAGAAATGCAACTAAAAGCTCTTTGCTTTACTACCTATATGGCAAAGCAATTGCTAAGTTGTTTAAACAGGCTGCTTTCTTTGAGAGTTTGAGGTAATTATGCTAGGAACAGAATTCAAGTAAAAAGCTAACTAATAATGCCACACAATTTAGATGTAACCACAGTGATTTTTTAAAATAACTAAACACTGTTTGACATTGCTGTTGTCTAAATAGCCTCTTCAATAAACTAACTGTTTATTATGACTGATTTTTAGGATGTGTGCGAGAGACATGAACACAGATATGAAATGTTCATTCGGCAGTGGAAGTTTCTGCATTATTTCAGAAACAAGGATACAGGGAACATATTTTATTTTATGTTTTAATAATTTATATAAACAATAAACAGCTGAGGAAAATTGGGATGTTAATTTATATTTACTTTTAAACACAACCAATTTATATTTGTGTGTTTTGTGAGTTTTCTAGCTTTTCTCCAAAATGAAATCAAAATCAATATCACATCCGCTGTCACATCTAATCTTCTATTTCAATTATCAGAGAATGCAGCTGAGATTATGTATTTTGCTAGTGTCCTTTTACTATTCCCAATTCTATAAAAATAATTTCTTTTGCAGAATATTTGTTATATTTTCTTCTTCCCGTTTCACACATCATTACAAGCGAAGATCGTGTGGAATGGGGGTGTGGGGGGGTGCAGTGTGAGGGGGATAGCCAACTTCCAGTCCTCTGACAATGTCACTCTATTACCCCGGTGCGCAGGAATTTCCAGGTAGCTGTAGCTGCTCTATGGAATCTTCCATCTATCCCTATGGGAGAAGAGTTGATCTTCACTCAGTAATCCCCCACAGCAACATGGTGAAGATCAGTGAGTCACTGTGTGAAGATTCCCAGGAGCGAGTCTATGATCTTCCATTTTGGGCAGTCTGCCCCAGGGTGTTTGGTTTCCTCACATTGGCACAGGCTACAGGGGCTCCAAAGCACTGCCTATAGGATTTTTGGGCTGAATTTTCAGGCCTCCCTTCCAGTGGAAACAGGATGGTAGTGACATGAAAATGGAGTGCAAGAACTTAACCATCCTTTTGCTGCCGTACCGGTGGCCGTCGCCATCTTGCTGGGGTCCTGAGGAGGGCACCCAGCTGATTGCAATACTTAAATCGGAGTCCTATGACGTCAATGTAAACCCAATGTCATTTTTGGGTTTAACTCGCTGGGGGATGAGCCATGCAAACTCCGCCCGCTATCAGCTGGCAGCTGGGCAGACAAGGACCTGAAAGATGAATTGTTCTTGACATTTGTGGGGCTGAGAGGGGCAGGACTGCTCCTCCAGGCTGCACAAACCCAGCCAGGACCACTGCCGCTATGGCTCTCCCGTCCACCTCCCACCCCGCCAGGAACCGACCGGACAATCTGATGTTGTGCCGGCCCTGATGTTGGCAGACTGCCCCGGTGCTCGGTTTCCTCTATACGGACCGGGCTTTCCGGTGGGACTAGCGGGCATCCAGCCAGTTGCCCATATTCGCTCCTGGGGAAGATTCACCTCTTTTTTTTATTAGGGATATTTTTCTGAATTGCTATTTGAACTTTGAAAGCCATTCTGATCCTTTCAAAACTAATGTCTAAACTCTCTTACTCTCAACAGGCTAAATCACCATTATTTGTTCACAACAGACATGCCTTTATTGACATGATGAGTGATTCAATACTTTTACCTCATTGTAAAAAGGGGCATTCGTCGCCTCTTTCACTGTTGTTTGCTTCTTTTCATCTCCGACTTCAATTATTACTGTCGGGTCAATATTTTCCCCAGCCAACTGCCGCGCCTCAGTGATCGTAATGGCAATCTGTTAGACACAGGAAGCATGAGTTCTCTGGTGAAAAGTTTTCAAGTTGTATGCGTCAAACAATCATTGAAAAACTACTGGAATCAGTTACTATGTTCGCTTACCTGATAGTGTTGAGACTTGCTTTCAGTGGGTTGTATTTTAAACACTGGTTTTGATCTGTGCAAAATATTTTGTTAAAGAAGTGTGATTATTATCCATATTTTTGCATAAGTTTTGTAAAGTAAATAAAATACTCAAATCAATAACTAATTACAGTCTGCTCATATTACAAACAATGACGGACAGGTAAAAACCATCTGGTCCATCGAGCCTGTCCCACTCAATTGCGATACCTTGTTTATCACAACATATACTCTCCACCCCACCCAAAACCATGTGATCTCCTGGGAGAGGCAAAGAAACAGATTTTAAAAACCTAGGCCAATTTGGGGGGGGAAAAAAATCTGGGAAATTCCTCTCCGATCCATCTGGGCGATCGAAACGAGACCAGGAGATCACTCTGGCCCTGAATTGCCTGCAGCACCTACCTTCTGTAAGAGGTGATCTCCGCCCCAGCCAGAAACAAATCCAGCTCTCGCTAGAAGGAATTCAGTGAGTCCGCGCCCACCACACGGGACAGCAGCCTGTTCCAGAGGTCCACTATTCTCTGGGAAAAGAACCACCTCCTGACATCTAACCTAGATCTAGCCTTATACAACATAAATTTGTGACCCCCTAGAAAATAGTTATTGGGAAGGAAATAGTTTTGTGCTCGTCCTGGTTTAAAATCAGCTAGTGTTTTAAGCTCTTCTTTTTTCCACTCCCGACATCATGCAAAACAGAATGTGCGTTGGGAACATGAAACATGTGTAGATGATAAAGGGGTCCTATTTTGAATGGACTGAGGAA